>NC_061117.1:224631469-224660288 GCF_002878395.1 Capsicum annuum | reverse complement strand
GTTTTAGGTGCCTAACACCTTCCTAAAACGTTAATAGGAACCGCTTATCTAGAATCTCTAACTTAAAATAATTTTCCTGTTTTGAATCGTTTGAAGTAACTTTTATAAAGGTTTCTTAATTCTTTTTTAAAATTAAGTGGCGACTCTCTTTCAAAAGTCAAAATTTCCACAAAACAGGATCTGCAGTTGGGTACTGGAGTAGGTCTTACTGTGATGGATGATATGCAAAAGGTAATATTTGATATTTTTTTAACTGTCAATTAATTATAAAATAGAATTTCTTTGTCAAGTACCTTAACTATTTTTTTTGTATGTAGGGTTTTCATGTTGTTGTTCTTGAATTGTTACCAAATGCTGAAATTAGAAGATGTGCTAGACACATCTGGGCTAACTGGAGTCAAGAGTGGAAGGGAGAAGAGAGAAAAAAACAATTTTGAAAATGCTCAAAGGCAAGTTTTGAAGTAAAATTCAAAGAAGAACTTGATTACATGAATCAACTTGGTACGAAAGGTAATGATATCATTAGTGATTTACTGCATTATCCTAGGGAGTCATGGGTTAGAGAATTCTTTAAAGAGCATTGTAAGTATGATGTTGTTGAGAATAACATGTGTGAGACCTTTAATTCATGGATCGTAGTCCCTAGACATAAATCTATCATTACCATGTTGGAGGAAATTAGGAAAAAAATCATGAGTAGAACTGTGGATATGATTAAGTTTTCCAATACTTGGATATGTGATATTGTACATATGGCTAGACTTATTTTGGAGGAGAATAAGGATAGATCTAGGGCTTGTAAGATGCTTTGAAATGCTGATGTTGGATTTGAGGTTGGACAAGAGGAGTATAGGAATACTGTGAACTTGAATAATATGTCATATAGTTGTAGAACTTGGCAGTTGAGAGGCATTCCTTGCCAACATGCCATTTGTGCATTGTATCATGTTGAAAAAGAGCCTGAACCTTATGTGGAACATTGGTGTAAGAAGAAAACCTTCTTGAAGGCTTATAATCACTTTATCCAATCAATCTCCAATATGAAGATGTGGCCGGAGGAAAATAATTCAAAGATTGAGCCCCCTCAACCTAAAAAAATGCCTAATAGACCTACAAAAAATAGAAAGAAAGGCAAAGGGGAACCAATAAAGAAATCTGGAAAGATGTCCAAAAAGGTGGAAAAATAACATGCTCCAAGTTTCATCAACAAGGTCATAACAAAAGATTTTGTTTTTACATGCTCCAAGTGTCATCAACAAGGTCATAACAAAAGATTTTGCAAGGTAAATCACTCACTTTTATTTGATTTTAGAAGTTTGTTTTTTAGTTTGATTTTATAACTTATTAACTAGTGTGCTATGATTTTATAGATTCCTGATCCCAATGCACAAACACATAGCCAAGGATTTCAGTTTAGTGGTCAAAGTTCTCAAGGAAGTTGCAAACCTAAATGCTCAAGCCAACCTGCACCTTCAACCTCAAAAAAATCAGCATCATGTAGTTCAAGTCAACCTATAAGTTCAACCTCAAAAAAATCAGCATCATGTAGCTCAAGTCAACCTGCATCTTCAACTACAATTTGTGGTGATACAAGCAAAGTTTGAAGATTGAAAGAAACTACAACATCTGCCTTTTGTGGTGATACAAAAATTCCTATTACAGAAGAAATCAAGAGTCAACTACCTCTTAGAAGGAGAGTAATTATTGGGTAGAAAAGGGGAAGAGTTGGAACCACAGAGGATGTTGCTGAAGATGGATCAAAATGGTCAAACAATGTTGGATTTGGGATCTACACTAGTGCAAGGGGAACCCAAATACTGAATGTAAGTTAACTCACATTATTTCTTTAAAAATAAAGGGCATATATATAATGTTTATTGATCCTTCTTTTTTCTTCAAAAAAATAGCCTGGGACATCAAGTCAAAGGAATCTACAAAGTGGTACAACTTACAAGGATGCAAGTTCTACGGGGGTTGATGTTGGTTATAAGCCTAGAGGCTTGAAATGGGAAAACAAAGATGTTGTCACCACTAATCAATTGTAGTAGCTGGCCAACAAAAAGAAAAAGAAGTAAAAAAGAAGCATTTTAGTCTGATGTAGCATGTTCTGATTCTATTGTGTAATTTGCAGTACCAAACAATCAATTTAGTTATTGAAGTAAACATTCTGGTTCTTTGGTTTTTGAAACCTGTAAATTCAGGTTCTTTGAGTAGTATCATGCAAACTGTGAGCTCCAATATGGAGCATGTTTTTTAGATTATTAATTAGTGTTAACGGAAGCTCAATATTGAGCATATTTATGAACTTCTTGTTGGTGTTTCTTTGAGCTCAATATGGAGCATATTTATTAACTTGTTGGTGTCTGTTTGCGCTTAGTTTGGAGCTTATAGCTGAAGTTGTTGTTACGTTCAACACCCTATATGGAGTGTATAGATGAAGTTGTTGATGTTGTTTTCAGCTCAATAAAAACGTATAAGTTAGTTGTTGTTGGTGTTGATATCAGCTCAATATGGAGCGTATAACTTGGCTGACTGTTTTTGTTTTGTTACTAATGGAAGTACTGAGAAGAAACCACAAGGTACTTGCTATTCAGGACTTAAAATGGTGTTGAAAACTGATGCTGAGTGTCTCTATAAAGGCTTTAACACTGCAGCTGTTCAGGATGAATGCTGCAGCTCTTCAGGACTAATGTTGCAGCTGTTCAGGACTAACTGATATTGTTCAGGACTAATGTTGCAGCTTCTCCTGCTCTTTCTCCAGTTGCTGGATCAACAACCATCTCAGCAGGTGCTCAAAATTTTCCCAGCATTCAATACACACCAACTCTTGAAGAATGGGAATGAATAATTCCAAGCAACTTTAAAACATACAAAGAATCGCAACAGACAACAAAAGCTAAAAGTAGATATAAAACATTTCATTTCATCAAAATGTAACATTCTTACAAGACCAATATTACATCAACAAACGAAACCTAACAAGAAGAAATTTAAGTCACTTTGCAACTTCAACACTAGGAAGGCAATCATAACTTCAAGGCCATCAAAACTTCAATGCCAAACTTCAACAATTTGGCTTTAATATCCATATTCCCCACAACAACACACAAGTAACAACGACACCAACAATATCATATCTTCTAGCTTGATTTTCTTTATCTTCAAAGGACTTAACTTTCTTCAACAAACCCCAAATCACCCTATTTGTTTGTGAAGAGTGTCGTTCTTCATACCAATCAAAGTAATCACACCCACTCCATTTCTACAAAATTAATAACAAAAATAATTACAAAATCAATAATTAATCAACTTATTAAGTTAAGAAGTAAAAAACATTACCTTCGAATTTTTACACGTAAAAAATCTACGACTGAAATTTTTTGTTAAGTCCAAGAAGTAAGTAATGTTTCATTACCACATTTACAATAGCGATAATCTTTTTCGCAAAAAGCCATGGACTATGAGCTCGACATTGTCCAATTCAATTCGAATAAAATAAGAAAAAGTTCAAACTTTTGAAAAATTACACAAGAAGATGAAGAAGAGAGAAGTTTTTCATAAAAAGAATTCTAAGAAAAGTCATAAATTAGGGTTAAAATTTGATTTGAGAATGAAGAAGAAGATAAAATATGGGTATATTACCGTTGGGGGGTCATTTATATGCCATATCAACAAAACAGTAGGCTTTCATGCGCCTTTGCGGAGTGTTCCGTACATGTTTTGCCAACAAGGCAAAAGGTGCCAAAGTGGCACACTTGAAGGCCACTTGAGGTGTTAAAATGGAATAATGTCCACTTGAGGTGTCTAACTAAAAAATCGTGCGTACTTAAGGGGGCTGCGTATGGATTAGGCCATTAAAATAAGAGTTAATTTAAACGTCTAAATGCAAGACTTAATTTGAATGTCCATGTATTAATTAAGCCTTTGTCATAGTTTAAATTTATAGTCTGTGGTCTATAATTACATTTTCGAAACTATAAGGACCAAAATGTAACAAAAAAGCAAGAACCAAAGGTTTTTCACCAAACGACATCGTTTAACTTGATAAAGAAGGACAAGATTGGAATTATAAAATTCTAGGGTTTTAACTTATTATATAAGCTAGTAAAACCCAGCTCATTGTACCCAATTTCAGCGCCGCCCGCCGTCATTGTGTACACCTAAACCCTAACGTTCCTCCGTCGCCGGCGACAATGGGTAATGCAAATCTATTCACTCATTTTACGTGAATTTCATAATATTAATTCTTCAGTGTTAGTTGTTTAATATGCGAAATGGAATTAATGGAGGAAATTTAACTTGATGCTGTATAGGTATCTCTCGTGATTCTATGCACAAGAGACGTGCTACTGGAGGAAAACAGAAGGCTTGGAGGAAGAAGAGAAAGTATGTACACATTTATTCCTATTTATGCTGTGTATTTTTTTTTTTTTTATATTTGTGTTGTTCGGACCAGCTTGCGTGCACCTCGACTAATTACACGTGATAAACAATGTAATTTTTGGATAACAATTAACGTGATCTGCAAACTTTAGCATTTTTGAGGATTTAGAGTTTAGATAGATAGTTCAATTTATGGTGTTTTTTTTTTTTTTGACACCTTGCGTGCACCTCGACCAATTACATGGGATAAACAATGTAATTGTTGGGTAGCAATTAACCTGATTTGCAAGCTTTAGTATGTTTGAGGATTTAGAGTTTAGCTAGATTGTTCAATGTATGGTGCTCTTATTTTTTTGATAATTGTGGTGTTCGGGCCAGCTTGTGTGCACCTTGACTAGTTACATGGGATAAACAATGTAATTTTTGGATAACAATTAACGCGATTTGCAAACTTTGGCATGTTTGAGGATTTAGAGTTTAGCTAGATTGTTCAATGTATGGTGCCTTTTTTTTTATATGATAATTGTGGTGTTCGGACTAGCTTGTGTGCATCTCAACTAATTACATGGGATAAACGATGCTGTTTTTCGATAACAATTACCGTGATTTGCATACTTTAGCATGTTTGAGGATTTAGAGTTTAGCTAGATTGTTCAATGTATGGTATTTGTTTTTTTGTTTGGATAATTGTGGTGTTTGGGCCAGCTTGCGTGCATATGACTAATTTTACGGGATAAGTAATGTACCTTTTCTTACTTTTTTTTTTTTTTTTTTTTTTTATATTTGATGATTAAATTAACATGATCTACGAACTCTAGCTTGTTCCGTAGAATGTATGTACTCCCTCGGTCCATCTTTACTTTTCCACTTTCCTTATTGGCATAGGGATTACGAATTAGTAAATATAGGGTTAATTTTTACCCTTTGAATATAGTACATATAATGCTTTGGGAAATGCATTAGATAATGAATCGTATTTAATGATAAGCCTAAAATGGTTAGAAATAGGTAAATTATCCATTGGTTGTATAAACTGGCCAAGTATTGTTGGATAAGCAATGTTCTCTTTAGTAGTTGATGATTAAATTAATGTGATCTGCACACTTTAGCATGTTTGAGGATTCAGAGTTTAGCTAGATTGTTCAATTTGTGGAGGTAGATCTGGAGGCTATTTTTTATTTATCTATTACTCATTTATGTGTTGATATTGCTTTATTATTTTATATAATGAAAATTTTACAAGCATCCAATTCTACTGAGTTTAAATGATGTCGATGAAACCTAACAATATAATTTGCTTGAGAGAAGTTTTATAAGGAAGCAGCTTTGGTAAAATCTTAGGGGTAGTTTGGTAGAGTATATAAAAATAGTATTAAATAGGTTGCAATTTTTTTTTTTTTTGATGAAATAAGTTGATGTATTAAAATGGAGTCAAGGAAATGAATGAAAGATACAAATCAAATTGTTACAACTCCAAACACTGCAAAAAAAAAAGTGAAGTAAGAGCTGGGAGTTAACAACCAAAAACAAAAAACTGCTAAGCCACTCTGTGGGAGCTGATAATATCTAGAAAGGGGATGATTAGTAAGTACATAAAATCTAGAAGGGATTTATGTACTGATCAATAGGGTGTATTAGTAATGCCAGGATTAGTATTGTTGAGATTAATTCTGATCAGAGTTTTCTCTGTAACCGTGTTTATCCATCTATTAATGACCATTGTGTTACTAATACCATGGTTTGCTCCATATTAGTTATACGCCCTATAATACTGGATAAGGTGTATTAGTTATAGATAGGTTGAAAATCCTACCAAATAAAGGATTAAATAATACCATGACTAATACATGTAATTGTATTTTTCTATTATATCCTACCAAATGACCCTTGAACTTTAGTTCTTTTGTTGGGTATTCCCTTTTTTTGTTGCATAATGACAATGAGTTAGTCTTACGAATGGGCTGATCCAAGGAGGATAACATATAGAAAAGAAAGTTATTCTTTTTTGTGGAGAAGGAAATGTAGAAGAGAAAGCTTAAAGCAAATAACAAGTTAACTGTAAATGAAGAGAAGAAAAACATGAAAAGGGGGACTGATCTATCTTTGATCTATGCCTAACAATTAGCGCTGTCAAAATGAGCTCATTTAACATCTCCAGTTTCAGCCCAACCTTCCCATTTGACACCCTTACTAATAATGCTGAATCTAACTGACTTAAAGAGCACTAAGAAGACGTTGGTCACTATTCTCAGCTGATATATTACTCTAACCAACTAGCCCAAGGAAACGAGAAACAAAAAAATGAATGATATGTACTGCTGCAAATTTGGTTTGCTTTCTTCATAATTGTCACTCAGTCTCTCTCTGGACCAGAAGTTCTCTTGATTTCTGGTATAAATAACTGATATGTATGAGTAACTTGTCTTTTTGTTAGTTACGTTTTTAGATTGACATTTTATATCCTGCTTCTGTGAAGGTATGAGCTTGGCAGACAGCCAGCAAACACAAAGCTGGTGCCAAATGCTAAGACTGTTAGAAGAATAAGAGTCCGAGGAGGTAATGTGAAGTGGCGTGCATTGAGGTTGGATACTGGGAATTACTCTTGGGGTGGCGAGGCTGTTACAAGGAAAACTCGTCTATTGGATGTGGTGTATAATGCCTCCAACAATGAGTTGGTTAGGACACAATCCTTGGTGAAGAGTGCAATTGTTCAGGTTGATGCAGCTCCATTTAAACAATGGTATCTCCAGCACTATGGAGTTGAGATTGGCCGCAAGAAGAAGGCTGCTGCTTCCAAGAAGGAAGGAGAGGTATCTTAATGTCTTTTTCCAACTCCATGCTTCTCTTAATCAGTTTTATTTTATTTGTCTTGAGGATATTATTATCCTTGAAGAGTTTTTTTTTGTCTTAGCTGTTCTGTCTTACTGTCTGTGCCGTTGGTGGTTCTAACTCAAAAAGAAGTGGAAACTGTTGTTTTGATGATTTCTGTTTGATTGATCCAAACAGGAGGCTGAGGCTGTACCAGAGGAGAAGAAGAGTAACCACGTCCAAAGAAAGCTGGAAAAGAGGCAACAGGATCGCAAGATTGACCCACACGTTGAGGAGCAATTTGCTAGTGGGCGTTTATTGGCGGCAATCTCATCACGACCTGGCCAGTGTGGTCGTGCTGATGGGTATGAATTCTCCTCATTAGTATATGATATTTTGGTGAAAATTGTTGATCCCAAATGAATAATAATGCTATATTCGTCTAAACAGAGAAATAATCATCAATCTCATTGGGCTAATGTTATAGTAGTAATAATTAGACCAGTTCCTAGTTGCTCGCGATTTTCATTTGCTTACAAATTTTGTTTCATTAACTTTGACAGTTACATCTTGGAGGGTAAGGAACTCGAGTTTTACATGAAGAAACTTCAGAAGAAGAAAGGGAAGGGCGCCGGTGGTGCTGCCTAAAGTTGCAGGCTCCAAATTTTAAATTATCTGAAGTTCAGAACAAATTAGATTTGATTTTTGTTCCCTATTGAACAGTCTCACTTCATTTGAAAGGGGATGATAAACTTCTTGTATCTGAGTATCAAGTTTGTTTTGCATATGGTTAACTGACAGTTTTGAGAACCACTACTTAGTTGAAAAAAGAATTTTGACAACAGCTTTATCTTATTCTTCACTTCCAGTGTTGCCCTCGCGTTGGATTCTCCAAAAATATAGTACTTTTGGAGAATATGTTCATTTTTGAAGAGTCAGGAGCAACATATCCCCTGCCCACCCAATCCCAAAACTTTGTTAGACGGATTGCATTATGATAAAAGTAGTTGCATCCCATAAATTACACATAATCAATGAAAGCAAGGTGTGTTCATACGCAAATTTATCACTTGACCATAAGTAAGATGTATCCTTGCGTTAATATGGACTACCAAGATCAAATTGCTTGGCTTAGTATAAGTATAATGGTGCCTATAAAGTATTAGAGCGTTTAGTATAAATATTGGTGGTAATTAAACCTTTTCTTGGTAGAGTGTGTTGTCTTGTTATTTGTCTATATTAGTAGTCGTAGTAATTGCAAGTTGTGCCTTGGGGTAACCTTGCTAGTAGTGGTATAACTTTGCACATAGAGTGGAGTCTTTAGTTAGGAGGGTTGGGGAGGGGGAGGGTGTGGTTTGTTAGTTTATAGTATTGTTGTGTGGCTGTTGTATTTTCTGTTATTTCATTTTGTCTCATGTTTATTACAACTGTATCTACCATCATTTTATTTTGTGCCGGGAGTTGATCGGAAATAATCTTTCTACTTCTTCATAGGTGATGGTATGAACTACGTATATTTTACCCTCCTCCCTAGAATTTTTTTTTACTTTTGAGGTGTGAATAAAGTTCGAGTATACTCAATTTTTGCTTTTTAGATTGGGTACGGCAGCATAGCGATGGTATTGCATCATCATTTGTTATAATATACTTTGCAAGGGAAAACTAAGTGTCAAAATTCATGTGGAAATTGGACAAAATTCATATTGACTAGACTAATATTTTTGTAGTAATCCAATCAAACAGTTACATCTAAAAATTTGACTAATTAAAATAATTTCTAGTTCAATTTCTCTCCATATATTTTACAAGGCTATTATTTGTTTTCATCATGCTTTTGTTCTTATGACGCCAACAATAAGTGGACCCATTCATATAGATATTTAGAAAGAACACATAAATGAAATTGATAATTGTGGAAAAGAAGCTAATTAATTAGCAAGATCATGCATGCTTTTAGTCTACTTGATTATTGGATTCATTTGATTTGACTTCACTAATTGTAATTTACCACTCATTTCATAGCATGAATATCTTGTTCTAATAAATTATTCTTCTCTGTGACGAAGATGTAAACACTTCATTCTTCGTAGACTCCATAAAATGCACTAAATATATTATTCTTGTCGTCGTTCAGTTAATTATGATTCCATATTATTGTCACAATGTTTATTCAAATAGTAACTCATTTTAGATATCATCATTTAGTTTTTGTCTAACTTTATAAGAGACTATCCGGGAAAAGATAGAAGTAGCTTTGGTGGAGAACAAGATGCGGGTATTGAGGCTGAGATGGTTTGGACATGTGATGAGGAGGGGCATGAATGCCTCAGTTCGTAAGTGTGAGAGGTTAGTTTTGGATGTTTTCAGGCGGGGTAGAGATAGCTTAGGTTGAAGAAATATTGAAGGGATGTGATTAGACGTGACATGTAGAAGTTACAACTTATTGAGGACATAACCCTAGATAGGAAGGTACGGAGAATGCGAACTAGGTTAGAGTGCCAGTGCGTGTGGTTGAGTGTGGTTGAGTCATAGCCAGTAGTTTGGAGATCTTTGGTGTAGTCGGCTAGTAGTTTTAGGTTTGTGTCCATAGGTTGAAGCTTTTAGTTAGAGGGTCTGAGTGTGGTGGGTGTCTTATTTTTGTTATTCCATTTTATTTCATGTTTTATTATTACTTTATTTACTGTCCTTTATCTTGAACAGGGGGTTTATCGGAAACACAATTTCTACTTTTTCGGAGGTAGTGGTATGGACTCCATACATTTTACCCTCCAGACCCCATTATGTGTAAATACACTGTGAGTTTGTTGTTGTTTATAATTATATAAATATGAAATTTTAAGTTAAACTTTATAGCTTTTCGTAATTTTTTTTAATTTACTTAATATAGATATTTAAACCATACATTGTAAAAGACGAAAAAAACATTATTTGTTTAATACTTACCATCCCAGAAAGAATTAGCTAAAATTTCTGTTAAAAAAGAATTGTGAGATGCATCATGAAAACGCTATGCTGACGTGAGAAGTAAATATAAAAAAGAAAAAAACAATATAATATAATAATAAAAAAGAAACAAAAAGGTGCCTGCATCTCAAGGAAACTCCCTCTTCCTTTCATATAATTTGACTTTTAATATCCAATTTCATACACACACAGACAAGTCTATATATAATATGACAAGCACCTTATAAATTGCTATACAAATTAACCTCACAAATACTACTACAAAACAAAAAGACAAAAAAAATCTCTAATTTGCTGATCAATACTTCTGAAAACTTCAGACAAAACAGAAAATAAGAAAATATAATGTCAGTTGTAAGAGAACCTCGTTCTATTGTCAGAAAGTTTTTGGCAAGGCCTCAACAAGAAGGACTTGGTGCTGTTGTTAGAAGAAGCATTGGAAGGTATATATATATATCCACTTCTTCTTTTCTTAAATAGTTTTAGTCGAAGGTCTAACAGAAACGTTCTCCCTATTATCTGTGAGGTGTAGAGAATTATCTGCGTACATTCTACACTTCTACTCCCTACTTTGTAAGGTTACATATATACACTGGGTATTATGTTGTTGTCGTTGTAGTTTTAGTTGAGGGTCTATCAGAAACAGTCTCTCTACTTCCTCGGAGATAGTGGTATGGACTGCATACATTTCACCCTCCCCAGACCTCACTATGTGGGAGTACACTAGGTATATATGTTGTTGCTGTTGTAGTTTTAGCAGAGGGTCTATCAGAAACGTTTTCTCTATTATCTGTGAGGCGTACATTCTACCATTCCTACTCCCTACTTTTAAGGTTACATACACTGGGTACGTTGTTGTTGTAGTAGTTTTAGTCGAGGGTCTATCAGAAATGTTCTCTCTATTATCTATGAGGTAGAGGAACAGTCTGCATACATTCTAACGCGTATATATGTTGTTGTATGATGGAATATGATTTTCATCTCAACAAATTCAGAACTTAAACTTGATACGTTTTATATTTAAATTTTTATCGTTAAACTCATGATTTACTATCAGAAACCCCATAACGATGAGCTATTTTTATCGTGTGCTTTCAACAAGTAACTTTTGTTACAAATTAAAAGTTATTTGGTCGACAATATTAGATTCAGTTGAACTCGATAAACAATGTATTGTGTTGGAATTTTGTACAGTAATATTTACTAATTAGCATTTCTTCTATTTTCTCTTTTAGGTTTGAGTTGAGATACTTTGATCCATTTCTTGTTTTGGATGAATTCTCAGGTATGTTTAATTAATAACTTAATCATTTGACATTTTAGTTTAATCCATATATATATGTTATTTAATCGCCTAAAATATTTTCTTATTTTGTTTTTGTCTAATTAAAATTAATTACAGTTTCTGCTCCAGCTGGTTTTCCTGATCATCCACATAGAGGTAGTAAATTAGCATTCTATTAATTTTAATTTGTTCTGCTTATATTACTCATCTAAAGTATGCAAATGTTTTTTTTTATTCTCATCACTAATTTTTTTTCCTGAATTTTACAGGCTTTGAAACTGTCACCTACATGTTGCAGGTATTTTTTATTTTCATTTCGTCACAGCTTCATCCTCCTGTATATTTTTTATATAATTTATTTTTAAAAATTTTTATATCCGAATTCACGATCAAAATAAAAATGGCAGTGGAAAGAATATTATTTTATTTTATCCAATTAGTAATAATAGTTTCTTTTCACATGGTACATGGTCAATGGCTGCTCAAATAAACGTAAAATAGGACTAAATTAATTTCCACGTTTCAGAAAATGAAAGGAGTAGTTGAATAAATGTGATTGGTCTAACTTAGAAGAAAGCAACACACACACATATATATATATATTACTACTATTTGTTTAGGATAATTATGATTAGTGGCATATATGACATATAAATTATAAAGCTTATCTCTATATTAGTGAGGTCTATCTCATATAATAAGGTTGCACAAAAATTCTACATAATCATGTCACTTATCAAGTAATTACTTATATCAAGTAGTAGTAATCAGGCATAATACGTAAACATGCTCTTTTAATTTGACATCAGATCGCATTTATGGTCTCCAAGTAGACAATGCCGCGTAGGACACGAGTTGGCAATGTTGGACGCCACATAGGACGTACCTATCTATATATATTCAACTTTATACAAATTTAAGTGTTTACTTGTGCATACATAAAGTTGGAGGGCATAGATGCAAGTTGATCAAGTCAGGTTAAAAGTCATGACATATTTATGTATTATGCCTAGTAATTATTTTGAGAAGTGTCATATAAGTATGTTTTTCATATCATCACAGCATAAAACTGATGAATTCAAGCACACATAATTAATATACATTATCATATGATGTTGACAATGACATAGGTAAACAACTTTTTAATATTTTATTTTTAATTTGTATAATAGGGAGCTGTAACACATGAAGATTTTGAGGGACACAAAGGCACAATAGGAGCAGGTGATTTACAATGGATGACAGCAGGAAGAGGAGTGGTTCATTCAGAAATGCCTGCTGCTGAGGGAACTCAAAAAGGTTTACAATTGTGGATTAACCTCTCTTCCAAACACAAAATGTAAGTGAATGATTTTTGTCTTTTTTTTTTCTTTTTGGTTTTTTCGCCCGGTAACAGTAGGGAAGAGTGTTTTGTTTGTATTTGTGACTGTAGTCTCTTGTTCGTGGTTTTTTCGTGATGTTTATGATTTCGAATAGCTAGTTTATAGTATTACCTTGTCAGTGTCTTGTTTCCTTTGTTATCTAGCGGTATGATATCCCTTTTTGTTGTTTGCTTTTATGTGCCCGTTTGGGTGGGCTTTTGAAAGCCAAAAGCCATAAGTAGTTAGAAGGCTTCTGGCTTATTTTCAGTATTTTAACTTAAAATCAAGGGCTTATAAACATCTTTTTAATTTACCCAAACACTCCCAAAGTGTTTAAATCTTGGCTTAAAAGCACCTAAAATAAACCAATTCAAACAAGCTTTATGTCTTTTGTTTGTTATACTTATATCTGTCCTGAGCCAAAAATCTATCGAAAACAGACTCTTTACTTCATGTGAAGTAGCAGTATGGATTGCGTATACTTTACCACCCCCACCTCCCGGACACCACTTTATGGGAATACATCGAGTATGTTGTTGTTTCACCTGGTGTCAAATACTTAGTTTTGTTAAAGTAGGTTAAAGTGGGAAATAAACTAGTGGTCTGTTTATATCGACCTGAATAATTTCACCCTTCATGAATTAGCTTCTGGAGTTGAGTTATATTCAAACTAAATGTCATATTTTTACATCTCACTAAAGAGGAAAATAGTCTCTACTACGATTTTTTTTCCTTCAATTTTCAAGCTTAAATCCATAACCTCTAATTAAAAATAATCTTATCTACTGCACCACAACCCTCGATAGTATATACCAAGATATTTAATCTTGAACTAGGTTTTTGACAATCACACTATGATTTTTTTTTTAATTTCTCATTTGTGATATTAACACAACATTTTCTTAATTACAAATACTAATCTTAATATCTCAATGGTTTATAACAGGATACAACCAAGATATCAAGAAATATCAAGTGCCAATATAGCAGAAGCAACAAAAGATGGAGTAAAAGTGAGAGTTATAGCAGGAGAAGCCCTAGGAATAAAATCAACTATACAAACGAAAACACCAACAATGTATTTAGACTTTACATTAAAACCAGGATCCCAAATTCAACAACCAATTCCAAAATCATATAATTCATTTGTATATATTTTAGAAGGTGAAGGAATATTTGGCCAAGATTCAAGAACAAATTTACCTATACCTTCACATAATTTGTTACTTTTAACTGGATTTGGTGATGGACTTGTGGCATGTAACAAAGGGACAAAAATACTAAGGTTTATATTAGTTGGTGGAGAGCCATTGGGTGAACCAATAGCACAATTGGGACCTTTTGTGATGAATACTCAACAAGAAATTGATCAAACTATTGAGGATTTTGAGAATTGTACTAATGGTTTTGAGAAAGCTAGGCATTGGAGATCTCAAGCTAGAGTTAAGCTTGGTTATTGAATGTGGATTAATTCAGATTCTCGTCGCTTAAGTTCTTTCTGGATGAAAAGTGATTCGATTAATTCAGATTCTCTTCGCTTAAGGTCTTTCTGGATGAAAGGGGATTCAATTAATTCAGATTCTCGTCGCTTAAGGTCTTTGTGGATGAAAAGTGTTGTACATCATATGTAGCATATGCATATGAAGAGTATTTTTATTGTTAATTCTTTTGTTGTTGTTATCTTTTCCTTGTTTCCATGTACATTTTGAATAAAATTAAGTTAATTAAATCAATTTGAATGTTAAAATTATGGCTTAATACATTAGTATTTGCTTGTTTTTTGATATAAATCCAAGAATTTATGAGGGTGTATATATAACTCTTTATTACGAGTAGAATTTATCGTGTACAAATTAATTTGTACATGCTATTTCTACCACCTCAAATATGAAATAATATAGTTTATACTTTATAATAGTTCAAATAAACAGGAATAACTCACCACGACATCTTTTTGCTCTAAATTCGAAGTTTTAGTCACTTGAGATTCAATCCATTGTTTAAATGTTAGTGGATAGAGTTATCTGATATCTATTGCTAGTAGAAAGTGACGTGTATTCAGTTGAATTAATCGAAATATCAAATATGCCTGGACGAATATTTATGACAAGCTAAGCATAAATTTGTAAATGAATATTTATGACAATCAAGTCCATCATAGAATTGAGATGAATTTATGCTGATTTTATTCTTCCATCACATCAAAGATTGAATTTTATGATGGACTGTTCCATCACAAATATTGTTTTACCTTGTAGTGAGGCCTACTCAACCGGAAAAAGAAATGGTATAAATTTTCGATAGTTTGAAGCTTAATTATAAAAAGTTTTGATATTTTACATAATTATTAAAATTCAGATTTTAGGTCTGGCGAGATACACAATTAGCTCTCGATACATACAATGAAGATATATTTTTTTCTGGTAGAGATATATAATTGGCTCTCGATATATTTTTTAAAATTTTAAATCCATCGAGATATATAATTAACTCTCGATACATCCAGTAAAGATACATATTTTGTAAAGATGAGAATAGGTATAAATATAATACGTTAAGGTGTATATATATTTATGTTATTGTGACAAAAGAATAATGGAACATAACGTGGCAAAGTAAAGGTAATATGAGTTATTTACACTTTATATAACACCACTTTAATTAGTGGGAACATTTATTCAAAAACTCCTCATCAATTATTTTTAATATAATTTTGGTCTTTATAAGTTTGGCAAAACTTAGGTGGTGGGAAATTGTAATAGCATGGTCAGATATTATCATTAATTAATTTACCTCATTTTGTATAGTCACAATCCCACCACATGCAACTTGAGAATTGGACAAAATGGTGAAATGTCAATATTGACTTTGATTAAATGGAAACTAGGCATTTTCTAGGGAGTGGGGTGAATAAATAAAGTAAGACAAAATTTCCTTTATCTTTATTCAACAAATTAATGTAAATATACATTAGGTAGAATAATTTAGAGAAATTCTTGTAATTGTTTTCGTTTGTCATTTCGATTTATGTATTTCGTAGAATTTTATTTAGATACTTTTATATAATTAAAATTAAATTTTTAAACTTCTTTTATTATGTTTATTCTTTTCTTGCTAATAACTACTTTTGAGGAATTATTTCTGAGATGTTGGTGAAGGTGTCATTTCGATTTATGTATTTCGTAGAATTTTATTTAGATACTTTTATATAATTAAAATTAAATTTTTAAACTTCTTTTATTATGTTTATTCTTTTCTTGCTAATAACTACTTTTGAGGAATTATTTCTGAGATGTTGGTGAAGGTGGAAGAGGAGGAGGGAACGCCACAACAACAATGGATTGATGGTGAAAATAGAGGATGACGAGGAAGTTTTTTTTTTTCTTTTAATATCTTTTTTTCTAAATAAAATTATAATTTTACGTTCTGCATGTGCGTCTACATATTTTATACAATTCATTTTTGTAAATGATATATAAACTTGATTAATAGTCAAAAGGTATAAAAATCACATTTTCATAAAACTCAACAAAGCACAAGGATCTCGCAGGTCATAACTTAAAAGAAAGGAAAGATTTAAGTTATGAAATAAAAAGATATTAATAAAATAAAGATATTAATATGATATTAAAAAAAGATTTTTTTTTTTAAAGTGAGATTTGGGAAGTAGGATTATGGATTTGAGTGGTGTTTTTCAAATATAAAATCTTTTTATGTTTGAAGGATAAAAAATAGAAAGTAATTGGAGATGGTCTTAATATAAATAAAAATTACACTGCAATATTAAGATTACTAATTCAAGATAAATTACAACAACAACAACAAACACAGTATATTTCTACATCGTGGGGTCTGGGGAGGATAGAGTGTACGTAATTCATACCACTATCTCTAAAGAAGAGGAGAGGCTGTTTCCGATAAACCCCCGACTCAAGACAAAGAATAGTATATAAAACATCAAAGGTATGGAATACGATAAAAACATAGGTACGACATTCATAAAAAATTATACATTACCAATTAAAGGACACCGAAACCCTCCTACCTACCGACTATGGCTCATCCACCTACCCTACCCCTCTACCCTAATATTTTTCCTTCGTATCTTCCTATCCAGGGTCATGTTCTCAGTTACCTGTAATTGCTCCAAATCACATTTAATCACTTCCCTCCAGTATCTCTTCTATCTACCCCTACTCCGCTTGAAACCATCCTGTTAGCCCATATGTTATTGGGCCTTTAGTTTATGGACCTTTAGGTTATTGGCTATGTATATATATAGCCTACTTTTGTTTTAGTTAGTTTTTATGCTTTTCAGATTATATTGTAAACCTTAGCCTTTCTTTCTTTCAATAAAGTTTTATTAACATGGTATCAAAGCTAGTTTGATCCATGTCCTTTGATTTGTTGGTTGAAGATTTTGTAGCAGGCACCTACTGCGCGGATCGAACTCCGCGGTGAGTTCGCTGGGGGGTACGGGGGGCAGCGCGCCCCCGTCCGGGGTTCGGGGCGGAGCCCCGAATTTTTGAGGTGCTGCTGTATTCGTTTGCTGTCTGGTATTGTTCGTCTTTCGTTCTTTTGCTTGCTGCCATTGTTGTTCGTTCGGAATTGTTCAACCTAGGGTTTTGCATCTTTTTGTTTTTTTGAATTGTTTGTGTGTTGCTGTGTTTACAATGACTGGAAAGGATGATTCTCTCCAATCCATTAGTACTCAATTAGATGGTAAGAACTATGCCTATTGGAGTTATGTCATGAAGAATTTTCTTCGTGGGAAGAATATGTGGGGTTATATCACTGGAGTAAAACTAAGACCTATCGATGATAAAACTGAAAATTTTGATTTGTTGGTGGACTTATGGGAAACTAATAACTCCAAGATTATCACTTGGATCAACAATTCTGTAACTCAGTCAATTGGTATGCAATTGGCTAAGTATGACACAGCAAAGGAGGTCTGGGATCATTTGGAAAGACTGTACACTCAGTCTAATTTTGCTAAGCAGTACCAGTTGGAGTATGATATCCGTGCTCTTCAACAGCATGATCTCAGTATTCAAGATTTTTATGCTGCCATGTCGGATTTGTGGGATCAATTGGCACTTACTGAATCTGCAGAGTTAAAAGGTTTTGGGCCGTACATTGCTAGACGAGAAGAGCAACGCTTGGTTCAGTTTTTGATGGCACTACGTTCTGACTTTGAGGGCCTACGTGGAACAATCCTTCATCGATCTCCCCTCCCTACTGTTGATTCTGTGGTTTATGAACTGATTGCAGAGGAGACTCGTATCAAGTCTCAAGTGGATAAAGGGTCTAAAGTAACTACTACTCCTGTCGTGTTTGCTGCTTCAACTGATCAGTCTAGGCCACCACGTACTCAGACTCGACAATCTCCTAACGTTGCATTTGATGAGTGTGCATTCTGCAAACAGAAAAATCATTGGAAGGCTCAGTGTCCGTTGTTACTTAACAAGGTCAAACAGCCTCAATCTGGGCAGCAACAGAAATATGGGCAGCAAAAGTCTCCGTCACGCTCCTCTGGTGCTCCTCCATGGTCATCTCGTCCTCCACAGTTCGCTGCTGCTGCACCATCTGTAGATGTTGAGTCTGTTAGCACTATGCCACCTTCTGCGTTGGATCCCCAGGTTTTCGAACAGTTCAGACAGTTCTTCGTTTCTAATCCTACGGCCATGTCAGCATCTATGTCTCATTCGGGTTCAGTTTCTTCTAGTACCTCAGGTATTCCTTCCTCCTTGTGGATATTGGATTCTGGTGCGTCTCATCACATGTCCCCTCATTTGTCATCGTTTGGTTCTTTGTCACCCATTTCACCAATCTCTGTTATGTCCGCGAGTGCTGTACCTATGTCAGTCGAGGGTGTTGGTTCTGTTACTACCCCTCACATTGTCCTCTCTGATGTTTATTACATTCCCAAACTTGCTTTAAATCTTGTTTCGGTCAGTCAGTTGTGTAAGGCTGGTAATTGGGTGTTTTTTTCTGATTCTGTTTGTGTTATACAGGACCAACACACTCAGAGGGTGATTGGGACCGGCCATAGGTTGGGGGAACTCTATGTCTTGGAGAATCTCAAAGTGTCTGCAGTTGCTGCCTCTAGCATAGATTTATCTTCTTTTCGTTTGAGTCCTTTGTCTTCTCAGTTTTATCTTTGGCATTCCAGATTAGGACATGTGTCAGTTTCACGTTTACGTTTTTTGGTCTCTAGTGGTGCTTTGGGTCATGTGAACACTAGTGATATTTCAGATTGTAGTGGTTGTAAACAGGCAAAATTTTCTGCCTTACCGTTTAATAAAAGTGTGTCTTATTCTGTTGCTCCTTTTGATATTATTCATTCTGATGTATGGGGACCAGCGCCAGTATCCACTAAGGGTGGATCGACCTATTATGTTTCGTTTATAGATGACTATACTCGTTATACCTGGGTGTATCTTATGAAACGCAGATCTGATTTCTTTGGCATTTACAACAACTTTAGAGCCCTTGTTAAAACACAACATTCGGCTGTGATAAAGTGTTTCAGGTGTGACTTAGGGGGTGAATATACCTCTAATGACTTCACTCAGTTACTTGCCTCTGATGGTACCATACACCAGTCATCGTGTACCGACACTCCTGAGCAGAACGGTCTGGCAGAAAGAAAACATCGTCATATTGTTGAGACAGCACGCTCTTTACTTTTGTCTGCAGAGGTTCCTAGTATTTTTTGGGAAGAAGCAGTCCTAACTGCTGTATATGTGATTAATCGTATTCCTACTGCATTGACTTCAGGGATGTCTCCGTTTGAGAAACTATATGGTCACCCGCCGAATTATTCTGCATTACGAGTTTTTGGATGTACTTGCTTTGTTCTTCGTCCTCATGTTGAACGAAATAAGTTAGGGTCAAAATCAGCTATATGTGTGTTTTTGGGGTATGGTATTGGACAAAAAGGATATCGTTGCTATGATCCTGTAAGTCAGAAATTATATGTTTCACGACATGTCACTTTTTTGGAACATATTCCTTTTTATTCCATTCCAGCTAAAACCCATGATGTGACAAAGTCAGATATTCGGCTTATTGATCCCTTTGGGGTTGACATAGAGGTTCCAGTTCCGGATCCATCCATGCCTTCTGGTGTGCCACCTGATAGTGCTTCAGCCTCGCCTGTGCTTGAGTCTGCTCCTTCGACTGTTGAGACTGGAGACCCACCACCTCTGAGGAGGTCTACTCGACCTTGTAAGTCCACCAAACTGCCAGATTTTTCCTATTCTACATATTCAGCCTCATTTGCTTCCTTTATTGCAAACATACATCATTTGTCTGAACCTGAGTCGTATAGAGAGGCTGTGTCTGATCCTCTTTGGCAGAATGCTATGGCTGAGGAACTTGCTGCTCTTCATCATACACATACATGGGATTTGGTTACTCTCCCACCTGGTAAGCATGCGATTGGTTGTCGATGGGTGTATAAGATAAAAACAAAATCTGATGGGTCTGTTGAGCGATACAAGGCAAGACTTGTGGCAAAAGGGTACTCACAACAATATGGTATGGATTATGAGGAGACTTTTTTCCCCGTAGCAAAGATGACGACTGTTCGCACTATGATTGCTGTTGCATCCGTTCGACAGTGGAAGATATTTCAGATGGATGTCAAGAATGCTTTTCTGAATGGTGATCTCCACGAGGAAGTTTATATGACTCCTCCCCCAGGTATTGACCACCAGCCAGGTGAAGTTTGTCGGCTTCGAAAAGCTTTATACGGTCTCAAACAAGCCCCTCGTGCTTGGTTTGAGAAATTCTCCACTGTTATTACTTCCCTTGGATTTGTCCCGAGTAACCATGATTCAGCATTGTTTGTTAGATGTACAAGTGCAGGGCGAATTCTATTGTCCTTATATGTAGATGATATGATTATTACTGGTGATGATCATAGTGGTATTGAGTTATTGAAGCATGATTTGGCTCATCGATTTGCAATGAAGGACTTGGGCTTGCTGCGTTATTTTCTGGGTATTGAGGTGGCTCAGTCTAAGAAAGGGTATCTTCTTTCTCAGACTAAGTATATATCTGACTTGTTTACACGGGCGCGTCTTTCTGACAACAGGACTGTAGATACTCCCCTTGAAACCAATGCACGTTACTCTCCTAGTGATGGTGTTCCATTATCAGATCCGAGTCTTTATCGGACTATTGTGGGTAGTTTGGTTTATCTTACGGTTACTCGTCCAGATATAGCACATGCAGTTCATGTTGTTAGCCAGTTTGTTACTGCTCCTACTTCTGTTCACTGGGGAGCTGTACTTCGTATTCTAAGGTATCTTCGTGGCACTCAGTTTCAGAATCTCTTGTTTCCCTCGACGTCATCTCTCGAGTTGCGAGCCTATAGTGATGCTGATTGGGATGGAGATCGCAATGATCGTAAATCCACCACTGGTTTTTGTGTGTTTCTTGGAGACTCTTTAATCTCGTGGAAGAGCAAGAAACAAGATGTTGTCTCTAGATCTTCCACGGAGGCTGAGTATCGTGCTATGGCTGTGACTACATGTGAGATTATTTGGTTACGTTGGCTTCTTGCAGATATGGGGGTTCACATTTCTATGCCTACTCCCCTGCATTGTGATAACAAAAGTGCGGTACAAATTGCAAAGAATTCTGTCTTCCATGAGCGTACGAAGCACATTGAGATTGATTGTCACTTCACCCGTCATCATTTACAGCTCGGGACCATATCGCTTCCTTTTGTTCCATCGTCTTTGCAGATTGCTGACCTTTTTACGAAGGCTCAGTCGGCGTCTCGATTTCGTTTTTTGTGTGACAAACTCTCAATGCTTATTGCTGTTGCATTGTGAGTTTGAGGGGTGATGTTAGCCCATATGTTATTGGGCCTTTAGTTTATGGACCTTTAGGTTATTGGCTATGTATATATATAGCCTACTTTTGTTTTAGTTAGTTTTTATGCTTTTCAGATTATATTGTAAACCTTAGCCTTTCTTTCTTTCAATAAAGTTCTATTAACACATCCAAGATTAACCTCTCACACCTACGAACCGGAGCATCCGTGCCCCTACTCATTATATGATCAAGCCATCTCAACCTCACTTTCCGCATTTTATCCTCCACCAACACGACTCCCACCTTCTCGTGAATAATTCAAGATATGTTATACTGTAATTTTATTCTATCGAATATAAGATAAATTAATCTTAAAATTAATCCTAAATCAGTTATCTCTAATCTCTTTTACTTAAACACACTATACAAAAACATCATAGTACAACCACCTGAAACACTCCGAACAAGAAAAAAAAAAAATGAACAAAAAGAAGCTGAAAATTCTTGTATCTCTCTTTGCTCTCAATTCAGTCACTCTCTATTTCTACTTCTCTTCTCACCCTGATCACAAATCTTCGCCGGAAAACCGCTTTTCCTCGCCGGAAAATCACCTCAATTCCCATTCCTCCGTCGCCGGAAAACCACCTCAGTCAAAACCATGGCCAATTTTGCCTTCTTACCTCCCTTGGTCTCAGAACCGTAATGTTCCTTGGAGATCTTGCGAAGGGTATTTCGGAAATGGGTTCACTCGAAAAATCGATCTTATCAAGTCCACGCCGGAGACTCACCGGAAGTTCGCCGGAAACACCCTTTCCGGCACCGCCAGATACGGAGTCGGAGGGTGGTTTAGGTGTTATTTCAGTGAGACATTGCAGAGTTCGATATGTGAAGGAGGAGGAATAAGGATGAATTCGGAGAAAATAAGGATGTCTAAAGGAGGAGAGAAATTGGAGGAAGTAATAGGAAGGGGAGAAGAAGAAGAGTTACCAAATTTCAAAAATGGAGCATTTGAGATAATGGTTAATGAAAGAAAAAAAATTGGGGGGAAATTAGTTGATGAGGAGTTTTTGAATAAGTATTTACCTGAAGGTGCAATTTCAAAGCATACTATGAGGGAATTAATCGATTCGATTCGATTAGTTAGTGCTAATGAATTTCACTGTGATAAGGTTAGATTTATGAGATTTTGTTTGATTTGATGTTAAAAGATTTGAGCTTTTGAGAATGTTGGTAGATATGGAATACAATAATGGACTTTGTTTGATGTATTTAATGTAGAATGTCTTTATCTAATTGTTGCTTTAGAAAAATACATCTGTGTTATAGATATGGTTTATCTGCATCATTTAAGAGAATGCCATGTATAACAGCAGTTAATTAACTTTTGGATTATGGTTGCATTTCATTTGATCAGATAAAGTGGTCATTTTGTTTTGGCTTCTTCTCTACGCTGTTGGGTTTTTTTGAATTTCTTTTGCTTGAGCTGAGGCTTAATTGGCACCAATGAATTTCACTGTGATAAAGATTTGATGTTAAAAATTTGAACTTTGAGAGTGTTGAGCTGAGGGTCTATCGGAAACAGTCTCCCGGCCTCTGTGGTAGGGGTAAGGTCTGCGTAGGTTACACTCTACCCTCCTCAGAACGAACTTTGTGGGATTACACTGAGTATGTTGTTGTTGTTGTTGAACTTTGAGAATGTCGGGAGATATGGACTACAATAATGGACCTTGTTTGATGTATTTAATGAGAAGATTCGAAATTCTGTTTGATTTGATATCAAAGATTTGAACTTTGAGAATGTTGAGCTGAGGGGTCTATCGGAAACAGTCTCTCTACTTCTGCGGTAGGGGTAAGGTCCGTGTAGCATACACTCTACCCCCTGAGGACTAACTTTGTCGTTATTATTTAGCTTTGAGAATGTTGGTAGATATGGAATACAATGATGGACTTTGTTTGATGTATTTAATGAAGAATGTCTTTATCTAATTGTTGCTTTAGAAAAGAATATCTGTGTTATAAATATGGTTTATCTGCATCATTTAATAGAATGCCAGATAACAGCAGTTAATTAACTTTTGGATTATGGTTGCATTTTGTCTTGGCTTATTCACTCCCGTTTTTTTTTTTTTTTTTTTTCAAATTGCTTTGTAATGCTTATCTTGAGCTGAGGATTTACTGGAAAGAGCCTCTCTACCTCCCAAGGTAGGGGTAAGGTGTGCGTACAGACTATCCTCCCCAGATGCACAATTCTCGGAGTATACTGGGTATGTTGTTGTTGTAGATAAAGTGGACTTTTTGGTATGTTTTACTAAGGATTTTGTCAAGATTTGAGAGTTTATTTGTAGGTGTAATTGTAATTTTGGATTTGAATCTGATAATGAATGGATTACTGAACTTATACTCCCCAGTCTGGGGAGAAGCAGATCAAATTGATGGACCTCAAAAAGTACTCAGTTTAATAAATTAACCACCTTAAGTTGGCAAATCAGAAATGGTCAGTGTATGTGATCTAAGGTGAATCCTACAACTTTTGATGTCTAACATAAAGAAAATTAGTTAATTTATGTGCTTTCCCTTTCACTTTCTGAATTTTGACTTTTCACTCTGTTGATTCCTTTGTTTGATTGATACTCGAAGTGAACCGTAGACAGATTTAGCTATAGCAAAAAAAGAAGCAAGCCATATTTTCTCCTTTAATCTCTTTATTTTCATTTTGCAAACGGAATATGGTAGCATCTGTCCGAGCTGGTCAGCTTTATTCCTGAAAACCTTCATTAATTTGAGTAAATGCCTATTGAAGCTTACTTGCACAACTGGTTGTTGTTTGCATTTTGAGGACTATCGACTTGATTTTGACAGTGTCCCAAACATGATTTCTATGTTAGAGGAGCGAGCAACTTATGCCTAGGAGGAAATCCCTGCCAGAGATAGGAACTTTTCACTTGTTTATGTGCTACTCAAAGTTCCAATATGAACAATTGATTTTAGATCTTCACCGCCATGCTACTTATGGGATTTGAACCTTCTCTCGACATGGTGGAAGGTGAGGGTTCTCTTCCAGCTAGCTAACCCTCGAGGCCTCAATCCCCAATATGAGCGAAAATGGTTACACCCACTAAACCGTGTTTTCTATCACTCATTTTGACACGTATTTACCCAATTTAGTCTCACTAAGTCGGGTCGGGTCGAGTCTGGGGAGGGTAAAGTGAACGTAGACCTTACCTCTATAATCGAACTACACGAGACTTCTCTGTTTACTATTACTTGTGGGTGTCGTATTTATGTTATGCCATCTTGTTCCATGCTTTACTATGAATTTGTTTAGTATTCCGTGTCTCGAGCCGGGGGTCTATCGGAAACAGCCTTTCTACTTCTTTAGAGGTAGAGGTATGGACTGCGTACATCTTACCCTCCCCAGACCTCACTATGTGGGAATACACTGGGTTTGTTGTTGTTGTTGTTGTACCGTGGTATCATTTAAAGTTTAATCAAAATCCAAAGAACTGTTGTGCACTAACGAGAGGAATACATGAAGGATGTAGCGCTGTTACATTACCTTATCCAGTAGTGAAAGAGTAACCAACTATGGGGGGTTTTTCGATTGGCTTTTTATAAGTAAGATTACCCAACTTACGACTTTTAGCTTATTTTTGTACTTTTTCAGCATAAAAAAATGCTTAAAAGCACTTTTGGCCTTTTCCAAACACCTCCAAAAATAAAAAGATGCTTAAAAGCGAAAAGCACTTAAAAATAAGCTAATCCGACGACCCTCTAAAATGATGATAAGTGGTCATCTATTTGCTGTTTTAGATTGCTCTTGCTTGGAATTTTTTCTGAGATGAACATTTTTCAGTTCTTTATGTGCTTGTTAAAAACTTATCTTTGTTAGATGTCAGTGCTCAAGCAACCTTGTAAGGAAGCTCCTTTTATTCATGCCATCTATCCGTAAACAATGCCTTACATTGCTGTCATTTTCTAATTTTTATTTCAGTGGATTGAGGAGCCAACACTTTTGATTACACGATTTGAGTATGCAAACCTTTTCCACACAATTACTGATTGGTATAGTGCATATGCAGCATCCAGAGTTACCGGCCTGCCCAGTCGGCCACATTTGGTTTTTGTAGATGGCCATTGTGAGGTACGTTTGAAAGTTTTGTTGACTATGGCGTGCTGCCACATTCTATGTCGTGGATGAATGTTGAATCGGTAATTATCCTCTAGCAGGCAATGCATTTGAGATTCTTGTGTCAAGTTGGTAGTCTTGTTCCTGAGTTTCCCTTTGTTTCAGCTGTCTATTTGACTGTCCACAGTGATTAACCAGAACTTAGTTTGTTGCGATTGGCTCATTCTTACTCCTATTTACGTGTCACTATTTGTTTGAATGGTCCCTTTGGTGGTCAAAAGAGCTTTTGTTAAAAGTTAGCAATGATTTCATTTCTGGCACAGTTTATTGTTACGTTATACCTCCGTGTTGAAAACTGCTTCCTGTTGCATACTTTAAGGGGACTCATGTACATAGCATATACTTTCATGTGTTGCAAGCTCTTTCACTCTATTACCGTAATCTTGATGAACTTTACGTCGCCAAGATTGTTTCTTAGGGGTATTTGATTATCTTCAAATTCAGTTTCTTCATGTTATTCTTTTGAATAATTGTTTTTGCTCTTTTCTGTTTCGAAAAAATTCTTCAGACACAACTGGAGGAAACATGGAGAGCACTGTTTTCAAGCCTCACTTATGCTAAAAACTTTAGTGGCTCGGTTTGTTTCCGCCATGCTATCCTCTCGCCGTTGGGATACGAAACTGCCCTGTTTAGGGGACTTTCAGAAAACATAGATTGTAATGGAGCTTCTGCCCATGATTTGTGGCAAAATCCCAATGATAGAAAAACTGCACGGTTGTCCGAGTTCGGAGAGATGATCAGAGCAGCCTTTGGATTTCCTGTGGATAGACAGAACATCCCAAGGACGGTCACTGGCCCTAATGTCCTCTTTGTTAGACGTGAGGATTATTTAGCTCACCCACGTCATGGCGGAAAGGTACAGTCTAGGCTCAGCAATGAACAAGAAGTATTTGATTCCGTAAAGAGCTGGTCTTTGAACCACACGGAGTGCAAATTAAATGTGATTAACGGATTATTTGCCCACATGTCCATGAAAGAGCAAGTTCGAGCAATCCAAGATGCTTCTGTCATTGTCGGTGCTCATGGAGCAGGTCTAACTCACATTGTTTCTGCAGCACCAAAAGCGATAATACTAGAAATTATAAGCAGCGAATATAGGCGGCCCCATTTCGCTCTGATCGCACAATGGAAAGGATTGGGGTATCATCCCATATATTTGGATGGGTCTTATGCAGATCCACCAGTCGTGATCGACAAGCTCAGCAGCATTTTGAAAAGTCTCGGCTGCTAAATTTGCTCAGACAGTTTGAACCGTTCGGCTTTTCTTTAAAAGACTTGAATTTCGGAGCCTGTGAATCGTGTAAAATATGTTTCACGTGCAGTTCTGTACTCAACTGCTGCAATCTGGGGTTCACAAGCTTTGCAGTTTCCGCCAGTTACTAACTTATTAGCCCACTTGGTTATGGACTATCATAACGGCCGCATCAAACAGAAGCATGGAATCCTGATTGTGAAACGGTGAGCACAGTGAAGAGCATATTCTTTACGCACAGACGCGCGCATATGTAAAACAGTTTAGGTCGGTACGCTTCCTTACCATTCATTGTCAATTGTTTTCGATTATTATTATTTTCGTGTTCTTGGAAGAGGTAGATTAACAAAGATGTTGAAGTAGCAGATTAACAAGAACATCAGTATGGTGTTCAGTGAAGTCATTGTTGTAACCAAACAAAAGAAATGAGAATTTGAATGGAGATTTTCGCGCTGTGTATGTTTTTCTCCTAACTAGTCCCTTGCTGTTCTTCAAGTTGTACATATAACACATGTTCTTATTCTTTGTAGCCTCCGAGTAACTGTAAAGTTGTTTTCACATCACATTTTCAAGCCGTGAATTCAGCAATTGATGTTCGTCTGCATGTTAGGCTGTCTACTAGATTACACCCTTTCGGTGTGCGGCTGTCATGACCCGAGCCGAGGCCCTGGTCGAACGGGCATCCCGAACCACGAAGGCCCGAGAGACCCCTCTAACTCCCCAACTCACTAGTGATATTGTCCGCTTTGGGCTCAGGCCCGCACGGTTTTAAAATGTGTCCTGGTGATGATACCATTCTGTCACGACCCGACCCGACCCAAGGTCCTGGCCGCGATGGGCACCCCCGACCCTTGAAGGTCGGGGGGTACCCCTGAACTCCTCCACCCACTAGTGAAATTGTTCGTTCTGGGTTCAGGCTCGCACGACTTTAAAATGCATCATTAGGGAGTAAGACTTTCTTACTTATATACCCAATATCCCTCCTGTATTTTGTCGATGTGGGACTTTCCTAAGCTGGGGTGTTACAACGGCTCTTCTCCGACCTTGCTGAACACGGGATGCTTCTTGCACCGAGTAATTCTGTTTACTTGAGGTTGGAATAATATTTAAATATAAGAAGCATCCGAGTAATTCTGTTTACTTGAGGTTGGAATAATATTTAAATATATCTTATCTCATAGAGAAAGAACAACCTCATTTTGGAAAATGAATATTCAAGAATAACAACCTCAAGTTAACATGTAATAATATTGAACTCGTAATCAAATACTACTTATAGATATTTAATTGATTTTTATTTACTAGGTCTGAACAAATAACATCCTTTGTTCCGATATTGATTGTTATAGCTCCAATATAATTATAAAGAACATCTAATATTATAAACTAATATAATGAACATATCATGTGTTATCCTTTATATTTTACATAAAATTTATATATTATTAAAAGGAGAGGATAAAGCCTATTAAGCCAAGTGGCATCCCAAAAATAAGCCACGTGGTAGTCTAGGACAAACAATGGTTAGGGTAGTTATTAGTTGCTAAGTACTATTTTTAATTTGCTTTTAACATTTTTAAAATTAAATTCAAATTTTGACAGATTGTTTACAGTATTCAGTTTTTCTTTTAAAAAAAAATATAAAATTTATGTAAAATGAGTTTGACTCCTAATATGCTGCTAACTGCCGTCTACTTTTTAAATTTAAAACATATTCAACTTCTTACAATTATCTTAAAATTAGATTG
>NC_061117.1:224575154-224628469 GCF_002878395.1 Capsicum annuum | reverse complement strand
TGAGACAACCATCTGAGTCCACTCAAGACTCAAGAATGAAGGCGACACAACCATCTGAGTCCACTCAAGACTCAAGAATGAAGGCGACACAACCATCTGAGTCCACTCAAGACTCAAGAATGAAGGCGACAGGAAAGAAATAACAGTGGCACCTCTATTTCTATTTCAAGGAATTTATGCACTGTTTCTTGTACATTTCACACCACCTTGGTGTGTTGTAATAAAATTCATGGAACATAAGACAAGACAGAAGTCCTAAGCAACTACAGTGACCATCTTTACACACAAATTGACACGACAAGGAGGAAAGGAAAAGCTTATAAACCTTCCATCTGCTATACTGGTGGCACTTATACTCTCACTCCTTTACAGTAGTTTGCTTGTCAGCTTTAGTAATTAATCTAAGCCTTACTTGTCCAGCTTCAATGCCTTGCTCAGAGCCAGCCACAAGAAATTCCCAGCAAATATTCTTCTGGAACTCGGTGCCGAACAAACAAACAGGGCTGGACCATTACAGCAAGGGAGCAGCTGACACACAGTAACCGCACTGTCTGCCACTAGTGGTGGGCTCATCATCAAGAATACACACAGCACCAGCAAGCCTAGTCTGGATCAAGTACTGGGTTAAGTTGTGATTGCTTTGATGGACCATCATAAAAAGAGTGACGGGAAGATAATTCAGTTTCAGACCTATATATGTAATGTATCTCATAGAAGCTCCATAGACTCACTGTGGATAAGTTATACAGTTTTCAGAGTGTAACATAAGGATGCCTCAGGTCGATGCTCATTTTAGACATGTTATGCCCTTCGGGCTTTTGCATGGGTAATTGATGTTTTCTAATCAAAGCACTAAGCGATGGCAAAGGATAATTGTTATAAAGAGATATGCCATGTATATTTAGTGTAGTATAAAACTAATTGAAAATTCGATTGTTAGTTATCTACTAACCATTTTAACCAACAATAAAGTACTGTTAGTTTACATAGTACCCCATTTAATTGATGATTACATTTTAATTTGATGAAAAATTAATTAATGCAAATTAGGAAATTTGAGACGGTAATTTGGGTCGGACAAGTGATACATATTCTTCCTTTTACTTTAATTAATTATTAATTAAACATAAACCCTCCATGCAAATAAAAATATTTAACTAGTCTTAATTTTCTTGTCTTGTAATATTTATCAGGATACAAAAACAAATATTAACGGAGAATATTAATCTCTCTTCTTCTTTTTTTTAAGTATATTTATCAATCTTTTATTTAAAAAAATAATGTATTATCTAAGATTAAATAAAAGGACAAAAAATAAAAATGAAAAAAAAACAGTTGGAGAAATTAGCAGATATATGCAAAAGTGCATAGATTATCATTGGAGGAGAAGGAGGGTGGTGGAATTTTTGCAATTTGCAGCAAAAATCCAATATGAAATTTCACATCATTCCAAATTCTCCTCTAATTCTGCTTTTATAATTATCCAAAAAAACAAAAAAAACATCTCATTTGTATAATGTTTTTTTTTTTTTTCTAATTCTAAATCATATAAGAAAAGTTAATAATCTTCATTAGATTGGTATAAATGGCATTGTTATTGCTATTTTTCTTCACAGAATTACACACAATTTGTATAAATACATCGTGTTTCATTGTTGCTGCTGATGCTGCATAATTTTGGATTACAATGCCGATTCCAGCAGCTAAATTTGCTGATAAAACAATGGGATTAGCAAATGGGATTAATGGTTCTATGAAAAAGAAAAGATCTTCGAATAATTTGAAGAAGTTGTTTACTAATGCATTCCGTTCTACCGGTGTTAAGTCTATTTTCAAATCAAAGCCTAAGCCTAAGCCTCCTGCTGAAGTTGTTCGTCGAGTGAGGTGCTTGTTAGAGGCTGTTGATTCCCTTCATAACAATGTTGATGTTGATCCCAAACAGGTGATTAACAACTATTTTTTGTCTCTGGTAGGATTTAAACCCCGAGAGCTCATGTTCTCAATCCACTTCATTGATCACTCGACCACAATTTATGAGATAGGATAGATGAGAAGAATCGCCTAGTGGATTTATTTTTTTTGTCTCTGGTAGGATTTGAACCCCGAGACCTTATATTCTCAGTCCACTTCATTGACCACTCGACCAAAATTTATGAGACGATTATTACAGGAGAGTGATTGGAGGATACACTCGGGTTTAATTTGTGAAAAGAACAATTTTTAACATTCTTTATGTCTACTTGTGTAAATGTTTTCTTTTGTTTTTCCTTTTCAATAGGAGGAATTGGTTCGTCCATTTATGTTTTTGTTAGAGGTATAGTTGTGTTTTTAGGCCATTGTACTCCGACTGACGTTATGCATGTTGTTTAATGATACAGATGCAAGAGTTGGATTCTCTTTTACACGACATGAAAGCAATCTTGTATGGTAGTAATGAATGTGAACCTGCTCCTGAAGCTTGCTCCCAACTAACTCAGGAATTCTTTCGAGAAAATACACTACGTCTCATCATCCTTTGTCTTCCTAAATTAAACTTGGAGGTGAGTATTTTGTTCATTAATTCTTTTAAGAGCTAAGCTTTCAAGATTTTACTATTGTAGAATTTGCATCACTTTTTGAGGATACTTTACACTTTTTGCTATCCGTTGTCTCTATTTAAAGGATGTTTGCCTTGTTCTATTGCCCGGACTTGTTACCAATATGACCATTATTTTCATAGGCCCGTAAAGATGCCACGCGAATTGTTGCCAATCTGCAAAGGCGACCAGTTAATTCACGATTGATTGCATCAGATTACTTGGAAGCCAACACAGATCTTATGGATCATTTGGTAACTGGGTAAGCTAATCCTATTTTTTCTCGTTTTTCTTTTTTTCCTTACCAGTTTGGCAGAATCCCTCTCGTCCTCCTAATCCTTAACTGTAGCACGATCTTTGAAAGTCAAAAACATTTATGTGTTTAGTACCTTTTGTTAGCAGGATCTTTGTCACTAAAGGTCTTAATTTTCACCCTAGTATATTCCATAAGACAGCTAGATGTTTATACTAGCTTTACCAATTACGTTACTTGTCAGAAAAAGAAATTAATTTCCAAAGAAAAGTCTTGTTCTAACTGTTTCTATTATAGGTATGATGATGCGAGTCTCGCTTTGCATTACGGAGCAATGTTGAGGGAGTGTATCCGACATCAGGTTGTTGCAAGGTTAGCAATTCCGAGAACACCCGTCATTATGCTAATTGGAAGTTGCTCTGATCACGAGCTTTGTTTCTATTTGATTCTGAACAACAGGGCCTCCTTGCCTTTTGTTTCAACTAATTATACTTTTTTTGTCTTTTCAATATGCGTTATGATTCTCTGATTAATTTGTATTGTTTGTTTTATCGTTGTCTATGGGTAGTTTTCCCATAATTTCTCAAATATTTGCAGATCTGTGTTGAAGTCCAAGCACATGAAACAGTTTTTCGACTATATGCAAATCCCAGAATTTGATGTTGCTGCAGATGCTACAGCGACCTTTAAGGTTATTATTTATGAGCCCCTCTCTCTCAGCATCTTCCGCTAATCTTAACTTTTGTGCTCTTTCTGATGTTTGGTCCTATGGCTATTATGGTGCACTCCTCAACTTAATGCATGATTTGCTACAATATTTTATGAGTAACATCAGTTCTTTTCATCTCAAAAAAGTTATATTAGCTCAACCTTCTTTTAGTGATTGGGAAGTGCAATTTTTTATTATCTATTTAGTGAGGCTGCGTATAGGAAGGTGTGGAGGACGCAAATTAGGGTAGAGGGTAGTGGGTAGGAGTGCGGCTTTACTAGTAGGGATGAGTGCTTTCTTTGTCGATGTACCTGTAGTCATAGTGTTATGCATGCATATTGTAGTTTCTTGTTCGTGGTGTTTTGGTGATGTTTGTGATTTCGGATAGATAGTTCATAGTATTACTCTCTGGGTGTCATGTTTCCTTTATTATCTAGTGGTGTGTTATCCTATGTTGTTGTTTGTTTTTATGTTTTCTGCTTGTTATACTGTTATTTGTCCTAAGCTGGGTGTCTATCGAAAACAACATCACTACTTCATCCGAGGTAGCAGTATGGACTGCGTACACTTTTTCCTCCCCAAACCCCACTTTGTGAGAATACACCGGATATGATGCTGTAGTTGTTGTAGTGAGGCTGCCTACAATATACCCTTGTGGCCGGTCCCTTCCTCGGACTATGTGCATAGCGGGAGCTTAGTGCACCGGGCTTCCTTTTTAGTGTATGACATTACATGTGTGAGACATTGATAGGGACCAAATTTATTTCATTTTGTATGATGAAATTGTTGGGTTAATAATCTGAAATAGCTACATCCTTAAAGTTGTTGAGTTTCTTGTATATAAATTCAAAAAGTTCCAGTGTTCCTTACCGCTTAGATTTCTAGATGAGGTAACAATAGTTTGTATGACAAAGGAGCGGGTAAGTAGCTAGTACTAATAAAACTTTCATGTCGCCTAATAAATTCACTTCCATGTGTTCGACCTTTGAAAAAATATTTAACTTGCACGCGGTGTTAATTTCTCTCTCATGAGTGAACTTTTGTATGAGATTGGATCATATAATCTTGAGCATTCATGTGAAAAATAGTCACAGAGTCTTATTCCACCAACTCTGCGATGGCAAAATTTCTCGATCAGTTCCATTTGTGTTAGCAATGCTCTATTACCGCCAGTCAGTCCCGTCATACTATTACTCAAGTATGAATCTTTGTTTTCATTTGCAACTTATTGCAGGAACTCATGACTAGGCACAAATCCACGGTTTCTGAATTCCTTGTTGAAAATTATGATTGGGTATGTTATGATCTCCGTTTGTCAGTTGTATGATTTTCTTTACGTACTAAACTTCGTCAGCACCAACTTCAACAATATACCAGTGTAACATATTCTACTTCTTTTTTGGTTATAGTTCTTCACTGAATTTAATGCAAAGCTTTTGGAATCTGCAAATTATATTACCAGAAGACAAGCTATCAAGGTAAAGTAGATGTATACGAATTCTTAGTCATATTCTCGTCTCTTTTTATTTGATACGATCAGCTGGACTTCAATGATTTTCTTTCTCTTTGTATATATTTACGTAATTTCTCTGCTATATTTTATCCGGGCAAAGTTTTTCTTGTTATGCTTATAAATTATTCAATTGCTTTATCTACACTTTATCTATTTTTACAGCTTTTGGGAGATATTTTGCTTGATCGCTCAAACTCTGCTGTGATGACACGCTATGTCGGCTCAAAGGATAATTTAAGGATTTTAATGAATCTTTTGAGGGTATGTCATTTACTAAGGTTTCGATCATGAGTTTGACTCTCTTCGTTTGATATTTGTCACATTGTTATGGTACTCGATCTTGCTGCTACATTCGTTACTCAGTCTTTCCATGTTTCAGGAGGCTAGCAAGAACATTCAGCTGGATGCATTCCACGTTTTTAAGGTGACACTTCAAACGTTTGATTACTAATTACCTAGTGTTCATGTATGACTCGTGCTTCTTTGTGATTGTTCTTATATTCCGTTGACAGCTTTTCGTGGCTAATAGAAACAAACCTACTGATATCGTAAACATAATTGTGGTCAATCGAAGCAAGCTTCTGCGCTTCTTTGCAAGCTTCAGGATTGATAAAGGTACTCTATTTTTGTCAATCAACCAATATATTGTTCGATATCATCTTTGTATGGGGAATAGTATATATAAATACAGAGCATTATTTGTTTGCAGAAGATGAACAATTCGAGGCAGATAAAGCTCAAGTTGTGAAAGAAATTGCAGAACTCGAGGCTAAAGGACCTCTTTTTTCAGCGGAACTGCATAAATTTCCCGGTACACCTACTGCTTCAGGAGAACTACAAAAACTTTCCGCTTCACCTACTGCTTCAGGAGAACTGTTTAAGTCACCAACCGCACTGTCTAAACAACTTACATAATTCCCAAAACTAGGCGGAAGAACAATATAAACTTTCTACGAGACCAACTACTTTGAAGAATCGCAAAAGCTTTAGTATACGAGTCACTGTTTTATGAATTATACTAAAAGAACGGTTTATTTTTTTTCCTTTGAGTTTGAAGTGGCATCTTTGCTCGGGTTATTTGAAAGAGCATCGAGAAGGATCAAATTATACGCAATGTAAAACAACGTTTGTGAATTTTCTTTGTCTTAACAACTTTATATGTAACTTATAAACAACCATGTTTCTGATTTTGCATTGATGAATAGGAAAGAAACATTCTAGTTTGTTGGCACTTGCATGCTCTATAGCTAAGTTGTTCGAACTCTTCAAAAATGTTGCCCCACCAGTGCCGGATCCCCAATAATGCGCTACTATTGAGGATCCGACAGGTACCTGAAGAAATGTTGGAAGAGTCGGAGCAACATAGCTATACACTATTGACGATTGTTGTTGTAAAGTTTTGAACTTTGAACAATCACTTTTTTCATGTGGCATAAATTCATACTTAGTGCATTATAATTCCCACAGGTTATGCCTCTTGTTTTAAAAACTTTATGTCCCGCGGACCTGCGATTAATTTTTTGGTGGTTTGGTAACTGTTAAATTCAACGTAAAATAGGTATAATTATATAAAAATGTGTTAAAAATTGGTATAAGATTTAGAAAAACACTATGTAAATCAAGGAGATAGTTGAGTGCTTTAGTTTTCAGGCAAAACTTTATAGTTTTGGGAATAAGTATGTGTTCAAACCTCTCGAATGTCCACGACCCTAAATCCTGGATCCGCCACTGCGCTATGTATAAGTTCAATTGTTTTAACGGTAAAAATTAAGAGAAAATAACATAAACATATCATATTTACACAAATTTCCACCCTTACAATGTAATTATAAAAATTTTAACTAATTATGTATCTTTGTTGGATGAATCGGAAACTAATTATGTATCTCGACAGATTCAAAATCGAAAAAAATATATCGGGATACAAGGAAAAAATGTATTTTCGTTGGATTCATTATGTATCTCGACAGTCCCAGAATTGGAATAAAAAACGTAACGAGAGCTAATTATGTATCTTTACAATGAAAAAAAATGTATCTCCATTAGATATATCGGGAGAGAATTATGTTTCTCGACAGATTCAAAATATCGGAATTTTTCAATTCAAGAAGCATTGGGCCTACCAAAGAAGCCCAAAAAAAAAACCCGATAATAGCCAATTCCAAACACAGCAGAACAATATGACCCACTTCTCCCAGATTTCTTTCTTGTGTTACAGTTTTCTGATCTTGAAAATTTTGTAAAATACTTTTATATAAATTATTGTTACTGTATTATAAATATCAAATCCAAATGTTTTTTTGCTACCCATCGACTCCTTCAAAATTTGCTGCTACATTGACATGTTTTATAGGTGGTGCTGCTCTTTTTGCTTTTGGTGTACACTATTCTTACATCAATATTGCTCCTCAACAAGCTCGTACTAAAGCTAGGAATGACTTTGTTAAAGATCGTTTGAGAAAAAAATATGGCAAATAATTTTGGTCTTCTTTATTTTCTGGTAAGTTTGATTAGTAGCATTTGGTTTTGTACTAATTTTATTGTTTGGTGATTTGAATTATCTTGTTGTTTGTTTGTCTAAATTTAGCTTTATTAGGAAAAAATGTTACTCCTGATGATCTTTTTAATTGTCACGGTTTCCTTTTTGAGAGTCGAGTGATATGAACTTTGATTAATTTCTTAAAATGTATTCTTTTTTTCTTTTTTTCACATCATGTATTGATAGGAGAAAAATAGCAATTTCAATTAAGTTTTCATATAGTTTTTTTTAACTGGTAAAGTTATTTTCATGTGATTATTGGAAACTGCCTCCGACACAAGTGGAAGGTAAGGCGGCGTACAATACACGGACCCTGTGTATAGCGGGAACTTTAGTTCACCGGGCTGCCCTTACATAGATTTTGAGTATCTTGAGTTTTAATTTTAAAATAATGTATTAATGTACTCTAGTTTAGCTTTGAAAGTTAGTCAAATTGACTTTCGAAAAGCTAAATGTGAACTATTCTGGAACGGAGGGAGTATTGGATTGTTTTCATTTTTATATCGGATAAATCGATGATTTGGTGATGGAGTAGAAGTGGCATCCACCACCAATAATACTACTTCACTCTAAATCCCTTTACCCCAAAATATGTGTCTCCATTCGGGACTCGCCCCAACTACTATCGCCACTGCCTAAAATGGCATTCGATGGGTTCAGCTGTTGCGAGCGCTGCGATTGCCAGCTGATAGCGTTGTGTATCATTCACTGATAAAGTTGTGGTTAATACTACAACAAGTATTACCATTCCAGCCTCAAAAGAAAAAACATATGCCCACACAACATACAGTGTATCCACGATAGAATAAAGTTGGAAAACATATCAACTATTGTTTGTTAGAGTGGTTAAAAGTCCCACATTGGTTGGGGAATGGACTGGTGGTTTGCTTATATGAACTTGGTAATCCTCACCTCTCGAGCTAGCTTTTGCGGTTGAGTTAGGCCCGAGGTCCATTTCTATAATATGGTATCAGAGCGAGGTCCATCCCCGTTTTGGGCTCCCGGTCCACGCGCCAGTGCCAGTTGGGCCTGGGTGTGAGGGGGTGTTAGAATGGGTAAAAGTCCTACATTGGTTGGGGAATGGACTGGTGGTTTGCTTATATGAACTTGGACAATCCTCCTCTTTTGAGGTTGAATTAGGCCCAAGGTCCATTTCTATAACATTGTTCAGATACGCTTGAGGTTGAGTTAGGCCCAAGGTCTATTTCTATAACATTGTTCACATACGCTTGGTACAATTTGATTCTCCGCTAGTGTAATAGCTAATGGACTAAGATCGTGTGGAACTTTTCATTTGTTTGTAGTGTAGGAGAATGGATAGTATTATTGGTCGAGTGTGACACAATCTGTTATACTTTAAGCACATACTCCATTATGCTCTACCCAAAATCGACCTATCTTGAGTCTGGGGAGTCCTGCAGTTGAGTGTGTGCAGATCTTACCCCTGCTATTGTGGGTAGAGAGGTTGTTTCTGATAGACCCTCAGCATGTTTAGCTACCACTCGACCCTGAAACATTGCGTTTTGGTCAGAAAATCTTGGTATGTGCAGTGCCGTCTGCTTCAACTTTGTCAAATTACTTCTTGACAGATTAGCCTATTTCAACAAAGATATAACTAGCATTGTGTTTGTGATCTGCTGGTGTAGTGTATCAACATCACAACATTTATGTCTACGAACAAAAGCGTAGCGATGGCCAGAAATGCATTGTTAAGTTAGCAAATTTGGATTGCTTTGCTTTTTCAGAACCTTTGTTCTATGATCCTTTTTAGGTTCACAATCCAATTGTTAAGCCAGTCCATCACCCATTGGCAGAGTTCAAATCCGACTTGAGGATGATATTGTTTCTAGAATTGGAGTAGATAGATATTCTGGTAAATATAGTTGTTAAAACGTTGTACTGTTTCATAGTGTGCTGTCCAGCCTACTTATTTAGGTTGATATGTGAATCACCTGGATCATATAGTTCCAGCATGTTAGTTACCCGGCAGCGCAGCCTCATCAATTGGTTTGCAGAATTAAGGTCCTGTTTTTCCAAATCACTGCAGGTATCTGAAACGGTGAAAATCAACTTGCTGAGGATCTGCTGGACTATGAAAAGCAGACACCCGACTTGATCTAGGACACGAGGTAATTCAGTAGGATCGGGCTGAGGGTGAAGCAGATAGATATGAGCAATTAATCAACAACATCCAAATGCTGATCGCCATTCTACATCATGCAGGAGGAGTTGGTCAAATTATGTGGCTGAAACTAAGTAGGGCCTTCATTCTTAATGTAACTGCTCGTTGCAGAATAAGTATGGTACATATTTCACTGTTTTGTGAAACCACCCCGGCAGAGACAGAAGCAACTAAATTGAATTATGCCGATGAACTTATTGTACAAACTCCTGCGGATGGTTTATTTGTGTTGTAGGATTTGTGTTTGTTATAGCTTCAATTTGGTTATTAATTGCTCTTCTTCCCATTAGGAATCTACAAATTTCTTCTTCTTTTTCTTTTTTGACTGGGTGTAAATGGTAAGCAATTATCAGTGGAATCCAAAATTACCAGTGAAAAGAAACACTGCAAGAAGAGTAACACGTTGCTTATATCAACTGTATGTACCATAGATTTATAAATGTTGCTTTATAATACAACAACAAACCCACTGTATGGGGTTTGGGGAAGGTAAAATGTATGCAGTCCTTACCACACTACCTTCGGAGAAGTGAAAAGGTTGTTTCCGATAGACCCTCGGCTCAAGACAAAAAACAGTAAACAAAGTCGGAATAAAACATGAAACGAGATGAAATAACAGAAATAAGATACCTACAAAGTAATACCATACACTAACAAACCAAAGGCACCCACCCACCCCCATATGTGTTTCAACTTTCTAATAATATTCTTGTTTCAGCTTGTAAGTTGTAACACGCAATAACCAATTCATACAAAGCCTTTTGTCTCTTTAATGAAATTTGCTGGCAAAATTGAGACCATTAGTCAATAAGTTTGCAGCATTTATTTGCAGTCTTATGTTACATGAGTGGAACATAAAGGAAGGCTGCGTATGAAAAATACTAACTACATTGATCATTGCTTATATCCAATACAGAATTCTTACAATAAATAGGCAATAAACCCCAAACACCCACTCAGACCCAAAATGGAAAAAAGGAGAGGGGAAAGGGATGAAAAATAGAAACGAGTAAGAATGAAAAGAATAAACAAAGAGCTGAAGTTTGATACGTTGGAAAAATACAAGGAAACAATCACGTGTTAAACGAGCTGATCCGAGACTACCCCAGAAGTTTGATCAGTAGGATGTAGAAACAAATTGTACAAAATGGTGGCACCAAGGCAGAAATGGTCATCAGGATACCAAGATAATTGCAAGAAGGATTGCAACTGAGCTCATGAGAATGCTAGCAACAACTGAGGATTGGCCATTTGGAGCACTAGCGGGAGCTTTAGCTGTACCATTGTCACTAGCCGGGTTTACCTTTGCAACGGGTGGAAGAGGTGGCTCAGTCACATCGTTTTCAGTGAGTACCGGCCTGGGAGCTTCGACTGGCGGCAAAGACTGAGGAGTCATGAGTTCCAGGAGACTCCCAGGTTTAGAAGGGCTCATATATAGCGGCAACTCTTTGTACTGTAAACAACGGTTCCCTGTACATTCCCAACAATTGGTATATGTCAGAATTGAGGATATCCAGTAATCTTGCATTTCGTACACACAACTTAATGGATACACCAAGCAAAAGTTCTGGTAAAATATACACAAATCTAACAGATAGCACCAGAGATTCATTTATACTGAATGATATTTGACGATGATGAATACAGAAACTAAAAATGCAAGAAAAGGGAAAGGAGGAAGTAGGGCCGGGTTGGAAGACGGTATGAGAAATAACAAGCCATATAAATAACTTACTTCGGTATCTAGCCGCTGTGCCAGGATATTCAGTAATAACACCATCAACGCCAGCTCCAAGAACAAAGTTGTTTAACTCAGCAGATGAATCTGAGAAAAAGTCCCATGGTTGAGATATAAACTCATTGTTGAAGAGTCGTACATATACGGGAAGATTTGCTGATTGCAGCTTCGGCACAATATTCGTTTGACCAATGAGAAATGAGCTATCGCTGGGAAAGACTGAGTCCTTCGTTATAACAACTGATTTTGCAAAGGTCTTCATCTCCAATAAAGTTGAGTTCTCAATATCACGGATATCATTGTCAACCATATAAACAAGTTCATAATTACTTTTCTTAAATTCTTCCAGAACAGAACTCTCACTTGATTGGATCATAACTTTTTGAACTGTCTGATTATTGAAACCAGCTTTGCTTAAGGTGTCCATAACAGCACCAGTTACACCTAATCCCTGCTTTGCCAGGTATGCTGCATTCTGTATGGAGTCAGAACATTGTCAAATAACGAACAAGTAGGTCAAACCTCCATTGCACAGAAATATCCATGACCATTACATTTTCCTCAAAATATGCCCAAAAATTGCAGCTACTTAACTACATCAATTATGCTATCCCCATTTTTGTGACGTCAAAGTTTTTAACTTTTTTCTTATAATACTTTGTATACTGAATGGGTAATAACCTTCATTAAGTAATGAAAATAGAATTATTATGATTTGTTCTACTAAAAAGGTAGAAACTATGGTATTTGAGAAAGCAGTCAAAAATTGCTTCAGTTGTTACATGTAGAGAACATTTCAGAAAACTGGAGATGCTTGGTAGCAGGAATGATATTATATTGGGATCCTTTCTGTATCCTGCCGAGGAATTAGCCTTCAAAAATCTAGTGACAAAGTGAATCCATTTACCTTTTGGAAAAACAACATTTTCCAAAAGCATTTCTGGTTCCAAATTCTTTCATGGGAAGGAAGTTTGGCCTTTTCCCCCTCATTCAATCACACATTCGATGGCATAAGAAGCTACTGAATTCTCACCCAGAATGAGAGGTGATAAGGAATGGATATAAGTATTTAGGGTTCTAAAGTAAGCTTACACTTGATTAATGCATGAGAATCTTGGTAGAAATAAGGTCAGTAGAACTGTCACTGAATAAACTCACCTCTATGCTTATCATTACACCAGAAACAGAAGTAGCATTTTTAGCAAATGTCAAGAAGTCTGCCAACGACATAAAGGTCCCATCACTTCTGGCCTTTGGATTACGCAACAATCTATAATCTAACCACCGGTTATATATTGCCGCTGCAAGACATTAGAAATGTTTAGGTGCAGTTTGAAGCAATAGTATTTCGAAATATCAACTGAAGTAGTGCATAACCTTGCAATAAAAATAATTACAAGAAAAAGTAAACATTTGCAAAAATGTCCAGATAAGAAATGAAGGACTTTAGAAAATTTGAGAATGAGTCTTCAAAAGAGCTTGTGAAAATAGTACGCCACAAAAGCATGTCAAAGTGGGAAAGACTAAAGAGGCTAGTACTAAGCCAAAACTAATTTCATGCCAGCAAAAGTCCAGTTTGTAATTCTCTCACACATTTCAGAAACAATACAATAGTCATTAGGATATACAGTAGAACTGCTTTTCTTAATGAGGAAGGAGTACTGGGATGATGAATTCCTACAACATAGCTCCCCTCTTAAGAGTATATCTGTGCAGATTAAAAAAAAATTAACAAGCTAGAAAATAAATAGCTGTTTTCTAATCACTGAATTAACAAGCTCCCCTTAGATTCCCTAATCCCTGAAAGTGTTATTAGTACAAAAGATGAATGCAAGACAGTAAAGAAGATCCAGATATGAAGGAGATAACAGTGTTAATCCAAATGAAAGAAGTAATCGTGGCAAAGATACAAGTGTAAATTATTTGCGGGCCAAGAAAGGAATAAAAGTTCTGGGGCTTGCAATCTTCCATTTTTCTTTTATAAGGAAAGTTAAATACAGATGGTGACACAGAGGCATGCAATAGTAGGAGTGAAGCATGATAAGCCGCGTGATTCAATACTACAAATTGACAGTTGCTTCAACTTACGTTTCAGCTTTTGAATAATATCGGTCCAACTAAGGTTGGTGGTAAGTATTCCAGATTTTATCTGAAGCTCTGGGACAGGGATAGCCATATTGCTGAATTCTGATTGGGCTGCATCGGTCCTGTCTATCAGATTTATCGAACCAAGGCAGAAGGGTATTCCATCTTTTGTCATTTGGACAGGACAGCCAAGAACATCAGCACCATCGGAAGCAGCTTTTGTATATGCGAAATTTGTACAACCAGGATAGTCTCCACTTGCTCCTTCAGGTGAAATAATCTGAAGCTTTGCTGCAAGCCAACAGGAGGAAGAGGGAAAACAAGAGAGAGAACATGGATAATTAATAAGAGGCTGTTTGTGAACTAGTTTTTCATGGATATCATACGGTCGATAATAATCTCAGAAATGTTATATGTTGAATATTGTTTGATAACACAGATTTTCATGCAGGTGATGCCTACTTTAAGGTATTTTCATCTTTAGATACAGGTATATCCAGGTATTGCTAATACACGTAATTTTTCCACATTGTACTACGATAACATAATAAATTATCTCAGTATTAACAATGCATGGATTAATATTGGAAACCCATTCATTATCCATGTAGAGTGTAAAGTTATACACTGGAAATGAAATATCATATTAGTTGTGCAGATATTACTTTAGCAGATCAGATTTTTATGTTAAAAAGTAAATGTTGTATTTTTATACAGTATTCAACCGAACCCTAAGAGCAGAAAACAAAAATGATTATTAAAAGAATCTTAATAGATCTTCGGCAACTAACAAGAACTCTATCCTATGGAAGATCAAGAATCATGGTCACAATGTTGAACCATGTTCAAGAAATGCTAGACTGACTTTTACATAACTTATAATAACGCCCAATGGCGAAGCCACATGCAGTGAAAGGACCCTTCGTCGAAAAAAATATATTACCTATATGAAAAATTATACAGAGTATATAGGTGAAAAATTATTTTTTCATACGTATATATAAAATCGTGAACACCCTCTACGAAATTGCTGGTCTCGCCACTGATCAACCAACACCTATAGCTATTTTGCCTAGAAAAGTTCAACTTTCAGCTGTGCTTTAGTCTTTCAAAGTTCAAAATGGTTTGTGGTATGTCGCATGTGAACAAATTTGACAGGGTAAAGTTCATTTACTTAGAAAGTTAAGTCTATTAAATTCAAGGTTCCAAATTTTAGAAAATTAGTTGACACCATATTTAATTGACTTTTAACCAAAGTGTGAAAAAGTTCATCTTACTTTCAAGATTCCAAACGAAAACCTTTGAACACAAAAAACGACATAAATCAGTTTACAGAAGCATGTATATCAGTAGCATACCTTGAGGTTTATCATTCTTTCCCAAATGAGCAAAGCAATCTGCAAGATTAGAAAAGTTGAGGAACCAACATTAGTACCACAGAAAAAGACAGATCAAAGCAGCATAACACTTTCGAAGCAACTCAGATTAAATGTCAATATTAAATGCAATACGTTGCCAACCATAGGTTCAAATTTCATCTTTAAGAGAGCAATAACTCAGTGTTTCATCTATTAATTACATATAGTGCCTTCGATGGTCTAGCTAATTTACAAGTCTAGTGCGTCCTACTCTCCTCTTCAATACAAGATGATTTCATGATCAACAAAGCTACAAGTCTTTGTCGTTTTTCCTATTACTGTTTTTTTTTTTCCAGATAAGGTAGGTTCTTATTGGACAACGAAAGTACCCGAGGTATTGCGAAGTACAAGTAAAGAGATTATATAATACACGTAGCTGTTACCTACTTCTGTGTTATTCTTAATATGTTACTGTAGAAACATGTTCTTATGTAATAGAAGTCTTTGCCCATGTTCTTAATATTTTACAAGTCCTGTCCTATTGTTCCAACAGTAGGATTATTAGACTGTTTAGCAAAGCTTTTGAAAATCAAACTTATTTTAGAAATGAAGGTGTTTGACCAAACTTTTGGTGAAGAAATAAGGATCTGTTTGGCCATGAGAGCTATTTACTTTTTATCGGAAAGAATTTTTCACTTTATTTCAAAATCCATGTTTGGTTATAAAATTTCCAAATCCAACTTGAAGTTGGATTCCAAATTTGGGAAAGTTCTCCAAACCTGTTTCCCAACTCCATCTTCCCAAAAACCCAAATAAAGTGTTCTCTTTTCTCCTTTGCAAAAGTATAACCAAACACAACTCTATCTTCTCCACGAACTTCATAAATTCCAAACAAAGTGAAAATATTTGGAATCTATGGCCAAACGCCTACTAATTATTTTTGAGTAGTAGCCACTTTAAGTAGAAGCTGAATAAAGTAGCTTCTCCAATAATACTAAATACTTGTGAATTTTTCGGGACAAGAACACCCAAATCAAAACTAGGTGGCAACTTATTTGCATACCCCTTTTCATAGTTTGACACTTAAAACTACTTTTTGACACAAACTACTATTGCAAAACAATTTTGAAGAAAGCACTTCCGATAAGAACTGTATTTCTCAAAATCAGCTGATTTTAATGCAAGGCAGATAACAAAAACAATTCTTGGAAAAATATGAACATCCAACAAGACACTTGAAGGATGTAGGACAAGTAGCCCATGATCTATAAACCTCTTTGAGTGCTCTTATACACCTGATGAAGACGTCATATCTGAAGAAGTTATGAGTTGAGACGCGCTCACCAAAAGGTTGACTTAGATAGCATGTGAAAGAAGTTGAGCATAAAACCCAAATTTCTAGGTTAAGAGTGCAGTACAAGATTTTTACGAACCCATTATATGACCCCTCACCAATCCACTCACCCCACCCGAGCCCTTAAAGCATTCAAAAAGTTCTAAGTTACTAATTAATTTTCCTTTTGCCAAGGGCAATGACAAAATACAAAGGGGGAAAGAACATTGAAAGCTTTTCTCAACAAGTTATTATGATTGACAGCCAAGCATAACTCATCCGCAATGAAACAAGTGAAACTACAAAAGCAGTAAATAAAGCTTATACGACCACATCTCAACAAAAAAAAAGGAAAATAAACAACACAACACAGAGAATCAAACTAGTTTGTCACTTACCTATTGACGCAGATGGAGTCATTGGGAAGTCAGATAACACTCCGTCGACGGAGAACTCACCATTGTCGATATAGGATAAATGCTCAGCTACAGGATCATAGCTATAATTATAGGCAAAAGGCACATCATTAAGAAAGTCTGCTGCATAAATTTCAAGACCTTCCTTATGAGCGTCCAAAACAACCGAGGTATGTGGCTGCAAGTACAAACTGCTGTCCGTTGGCCAGATATAGCGTTTGGGAACAAGAATCCCAGAGGCAAAGGTTTTAATAAATGTGAGATTCTTTACTAGAGAACCATATGTTTGATTTGTTGATGGCTCGATATCACCCTCGCCAAGAAACCGGAAAACGCGTTTTGTCACTCGTGGATTCAATCGTGATGCGATATTTCGAAGGAAATTCACCTCAGGTGATGAAATATAGTTGGCAATAACACTTCTAGATAAGGAAATAACAAAGCTTCTCATACTCAGACTGTGCTGGCTGTAGAAGGAATCATGCTGGAAATGTATTTGCAGAAGAATGAGTTAATTAACAGCTATGCCAACACAAATTAAACATAACACGCATCAAATGCAGTATGATAATCAAACTGTTGCTTTAGATTCTTAGAGGTTGTAAAACTGAAAGAAGGCAACAAGTAATTACCAAAAACATTCTGTAATCAAGTGCATACCTGGATATTCAACCATAATCCTGGAGGTTTGAGTTGGGTAGCTACATCCTGGACAGTAAGAATTTGCTGGGGAGTGCCATCAAAATTAGGCGCTCGTGAATACACTCCCTGTTTCACTGTTCCAGGCATCAAGGGTAATCACTTTTTAGCAGAACTTCAGATCACCAGATACTAACTTTCATCAAGCACATAATAATAAATCCAACTCTAGTTGGCTAGACTCTCTGGACCATATCAGCAACATGTTTTGCTTTAAACATATATGATCTATTTTTTAAGGTGATTTGATTCTTCATTTTAAACATAAAATAAGATGCTGGTTGGGGGAGGGGAGAAAATTTTGTGACCAATTATACTATTCAAATATACTAGCATGTTATTATGCAGAAAGACTGCCAATCAGCACTTCATCTGAGAATCAAACTGTTAAAAGATAGGACCACAGTTATTCCACAAAACAAAACCTAGATCAACTTTTTAGTCCACCAACCCATTTTATTCAAGTTCAAGAAACAAGTTTTGAAGCATAAGTATGTACAAAGAAATGATATAACATGCAGTTCCAACATATCAAAATTGTTTCAGGACAAAATAAATGCATGTATATATTGGCTTTGGATACACTATAATGGTATGACACCAGAACATTGGCTATCCCACATTAAAAGAAAAGAGGGGAGTGACGATACCACTTTCTCAGACCAGCAAAAAAATGGAAAAAAAAGATAGAGAAGCTAAACACTGTTTAAATTATAAATGAGTAAAGCTGTGAAATTAATTTAGCTTATTAAGTAAAACAAAGATGCTGGGGAAGACTCTCAATTACATATAACAGCGAAAACTGGCTGCTTTGGAGTGTAAACCCATTGCCCTAACCAAGGCCTTACTAGGTCTAACTGCGGATCTAAACAGCCATTCAAATATATAGCGCCATAAAGTCTGAAGCATATAGTCAAAGATGCAAAAGGTCATGAGTTAATCTTACAGCTGACAAGCGCCAAATCCTTGAAGTTGAAATCTATAGAAAACCATCCTGTCTGAGTTACTCCATTCACTGAGTAGTTACTATGCCTGTTTTTGAAGAGAACATCGATATCAGAAGCATTGTCGAGCTTGATATCAGGAAAACAAATGCCAACCCCGTCTTTTGTGAGTTGAACATCACACCAAGCAACCCAATCGGCCAAGCTAATTGCTTGTGCCAAAGCGTAGGCATTATAGCTTGAATCAGGAAGTAACCCAGAAAATCCTCCGCGAGCTATAACTTTTGGTGCATCTCCTACAAAGCAGAAAGATGGATTTAATCTAAATACAACAAAGAAAACTAAAGAATTTTATTCATTATTTTCTCGAATAGGCAAATAAAAGAACACTGCAACTGAAATAGGGAGTGGTAACTGGAATTATAACTGCTTATTCAGGGAAACTTTTCATTATTCTCATTCCATGTCTTCTTCTTTTTGGAGGAGGTGATTTAGGGATGACTTTCTGCCAGACAGTTGCATCAACTAAGTGGGAAATAAGAAGACAGCTGCAAAGAGAATTTCTTTTTTTCTCCCAAATCTAAAAGTTCACGGCAAGCAACTGAAAATCAAAAGTTCATTTGCAGGGGGCATCATACAAACAATCAGTACCATTGAAGAATTAAATCACTGCTTCCTGGACAGCGGCTTACTGTTAAAAAATTACTATCACATCCTAGATGCAGCTTTAGATTTGCCTCTAATTAGACTAACTTGACCAGAAATCGCACAAAATAGTCAGTATAAAACAGCTCATTGGACTAAACAGCTGAATTCTTCTAATGAATAAATCAACCTAACTATTCTTTTACTCCAGTTATAATCCAGCAAAATTGTAGGCAAAACTATACCAGTCTACAGAATCTGAAGCTTTTTGTCAAATTTTTTTGGTAGCTGTAGAGCTAAAATAAACTTCTGTCGAGAGTTTTTCTGAAATATTCAAATTTGTAGCTGAAAAAAACAATGACGCATCCGAAGAACTTATCATGATTTCTTCAATTCCTTCACAGTTAACCTGAACATTTTTAGCTGAAAAAAGCTCAAAATACGACGCATCCAAAGAACTTATTATGATCTCTTCAATTCCAAATTTCCGGAGATAAAACTACTATTCTAGGCTATAGAATCTAAAGCCTTTTTTTCACGATTTCTTCGGTAGCTGTAGAGCTAAAGTGAACTTCCATTGACAATTTTTCTGAAATATTGTAGGTAAAACTATTCTAGGCCACAAAAACTAAAAAATGACGCATCCGAAGAGCTTATTAAAATTTCTTCAATTCCTTCACAGCTAATCTGAATTTTCCGTTGATAATTTTTCCGAAATATACAACTGTTGTAGCAAACTTTTAGCTGAAAAAAAAAAACTCAAAATACGACGCATCCGAAGAACTTATTATTATCTCTTTAATTCCTTCACGCCTAATCTGAACTTCATTCTAGGCTGCAGAATCTAAAGCTTTTTTTCACGATTTCTTCTGTAGCTCTAAAGCTAGAGTGAGCTTTCCGTCGACAATTTTTCTACAAGTCTACTAAGCAACTGTTGTAACAAATTTATAGCTGAAATAAACGAAAAGAAGACTCGAACTTATTATGATCTCTTCAACTCCTTCACAACTAATCTAAACTTGGAAGATATTGCAAGTTTTTCAAGCTACACTACACTTAAAACTTACTAAACAAGGAAAGTAGAATTTAGTTACCGCTTAGTGTTAACCATTTAGAGGTGACATTGCCAGATCTTTGAGCTGAAACAAATGCAGCTGAGCAACAAAACAGTAGAAGACACAAAACACAACGCATTTTCCACATTTTCCGGCGAGTATAGCCGGAGAAAATGGAGATATTTCAGGTGATATTGACAAGTTTATTTAGAAGACTTTGAGAGAGAGAGAGAGAAAGAAAGAGATAGAGAGAGAAAGTGTGTGAGTGTTTGTGCCTTTGAGGCTGTGGGCAATTTTAGGCTGGCAAGTATTATTTGCACTATTTATGCATGTACAAATATTAGTTGTACTAATGATAATGGATGCCGATGCCTTTTCTCTATTACGCGTCTCTCGCCTTAGCTGTATTTATATACTAGCACTCCCTTTAGTGGCTCATCCTGCCGGCTTAACTTGTCCTGTTGCATGTTGGTTAGGCAGAGGTCTCGTTGCTCCGAATCTTCAAAAATATCATCATATCTATTTTGAGATATTTTTGAAAAGTTCAATGCGACTGTAGTAATATTTTTTAAAAGTTTGAACAATTTAGGTAGAGGTTATTTCATGATTAGTCAAATTGTTATGTATGTAATAATATTTAATTGTCCAGATATATAATTTATATTTTTATATTAGTTATTACAAGATTTTTAAATTTCATATCAAACATCGTATTGATTTTACATATGATGCATAATCTAACTTCTAAATAGTTACCAGATATGGTATTATTTGTGTATGAATTATAATATCTGCATAACTCACATGTAAACTGAGACCAACCAATTAAAGTTAAAGGAAGTCTCAGAGCAGATATTAAAGATGATGTCATGTGTTCAGGAGGTGATCGCGGATTCAAGTTGTTGAAATAATCTCTTGCATTAATGTCAGATAAGGCGACATATTACCAATCTTCATCTAATTAACTAGAGATCGAGAAGAGATAATTAATTTGAGATCCCACTCTGAGATCGAATAGAGATGAGTGAAATTCACCAAACCAAGATCGAAATACGGGTAGGTGAATACATATCATGTTAGATTCTGTATTTAATTTTGATTTTAAGATGAATTTATAGACTTCTCGATTAATTTTCTAAAATATTATTTGTTACTTTTCTGAGCCGAGGTTCTAACTGAAACAGTCTCTCTACTTCATCTGAGGTAGTGATATGAACTGCATATATTTTATCCCTCAAACTCCACTTTGTAAAAATACACGGAATATATTCTTGTTGTATTAATTATCTGTTCCTCTCAATAATATAGAAACTGATGATGTAGAAACAACATATGTACAAATTTGCAAAGTTGGTTTTATACCAAACTTGTTAATTACTCTTATCTTAAATGCAACCAGGGGAAGTTACTGTTTTGTTTTACTGATGATTTATTGATGAAGCTTGTCAAACATAATGAGCAGCAACAACAACAATAGCAGTAATAATAATACTAGTAAAGTAATGAAGCCATTTGAGCTGAATTAGAGTGGCTGATCAATTGACTGGCTTAGCTTGTGTGATTGGAAGACAGCTAGGCAGAGACCAAAACATGGGTCAGCCTTCTGCTTATGTGTCTCCCTTTCCAATAATTAAAATATTAGGATTAACAAAAAGGTAAAAGTTTATACCTCCTTATAATATTTACTTACATCAAACAAATATTGTTATCTAACATTTATACGCAAACTTCTTTTTTTTTGTTACTCCGTCTGACCCATTTTTATATAATCTAGTCTGATTCGACATAAAAAAAAAAATAAAAAAGTTTAAAAATTTATGATCTAAAATAAATAAGAGATATTTGTATGCATTTAAATTATTTTATTAAAGATAAAATAAATATTCAAAAGTTAAATTGTTACTAAATATAGAACTGCATCATTCTTTTCGAAATTGACTAAAAGAGAAAGTAAGTCATATAAATTTAATAAAAAATGTGATTATAGTGTTCGAATTAATTTATATATCGCTCAATTAATATTATGAGACGTTTAATATCTTACATCAACACAAATCCCGAATTATGCATAGAAACTTGAACAAAGTTATTCACAAGAAAATAATGAACTTACTCATATTTCTTTACTTTATTAATAACATCAATATATTTAATATGATTTTATACGTGAGATTTGAGAAAAATAAAATGAATACTGATTTTATCTTTATCTTTATCTCAATGATGATAAGAAAATTATTTCTGAAAGATATTCGACTCAAGAAAAGAGAATTTCAAAACAAATTTGAGATGAAAAGAACTGAGGAAAAAAAGTAATAGCAATAGAAAAAGCAAATGTAGCTAGAGTAAACAGAAAAAAATACAATAATAATAATATATTTAGTATAATATGATAACGAAAGCAAAGAAATCAACAAATACTAAAACCGAAGATCACTTCTTAATCACATTGTCATGGGGGCCACTTCTGCCCGACCCATTTTCCCGATTCGGGCTTTAGCCTCAGGTTCAGGTATTAATCTACAAATAACATGCCTAGATAAAAATGAATAAATTTCTTTTGGAGAAATTAAGTCCATAAATTAATAATTGAGAAAGAAAAACATTGAAACTAATTATAGATGTCTTTCACACCCACCTATTTAATTTAAGTACATTTTAGGAAACTGAAAACAAACATAACAAACTAGAAAACAGTATAATTTGCATACGCAACATCCTATTCAAAAATTACACTGAATATGTTGTTCTGGTATAATTCTAACTACGAGCTTGCTTTCTTAGAATTTTGGAAAGAGTCAGTAATATATCTAAACTTTGAAGAAATTTATTGTAGCACGCTTCAATTTTGCGGGGGTCCTATTATCCTTCTAAACTATTTATTATCGTATTTCTACGGCATATATTTGTCTAGCTAGACCACTTCAGACATTTACGCGCTCAGTTCGCGTGTATTCACGTAGTGGTCCAAATGAACAAATATATATCACAGAAATACGGTAATAAATAGTCGAGAGAGATCATAATATTCTCGCAAAGTTAAGATATGTTACAGCAAATTTCGCCAAAATTTAGATATATTTCGAACTTCTCTTCCTAGAATTTTCTTCTTCTTTTTTCCCAAATTGCATGGGACAAATAGGTAAGACATAAAAATGGGAATTTGAAATTGGATAACGACCCAAATATTAGAAAATACTTATTCAAGTATCTGTTTTCTCTATAATATAAAAAATAAACCGTGTGAATTAGTTCATATACTAGCCAAGCTAGTTAATTTTATTACTCTATAATGTTTTGACAATTTCTAATGATATCAGTCTAGACATACACATTCCTTTGAAGATTTTGTGCATTTTACTTTGATACACATTGTTTTGTGCTATTTCCCTTTTTTAAATCCTTTCGTATTCACCTAATCCATCTCATAGTTTTTTCAATTTTTAATATTTAAGATTTTTAATTAAGAATTGAGGAATTTCATTTATACATCGCACTCCTAGATGACTTTATGTAGAGGCGAATCTTAGAAAATAATTTGCAAATTTGAAAGAATTAGTAATTTTAATACATGTATTATATTTATGTTACGAAATAAATCTCGAACACAGTAAATTATCGTACTTTATTAAAATTTATGAATTTAAAATCCTAAATTCATCTTCCATCTAAATTTTTTTTTGGGGGTGGGTGGGGTGGGGGGTGGGGGGAGGATGTTATAATTCAATATATATCTTATTTTAGTTACATGAATTTTTTTTAGATAATTTTTTTTGTAAATTTATTTATTTTTCTATTTAAATTATAAGTTGCGTAAATTCAAGTTATAAATATGATGCTTAATATATTATCTTTTCATCTTCTAGATGCCCCGGGATTCACGAATAGCAATGCCAAAAATACTTAATTTGATAATTATTTATGTATTTCAGAAATGATACTAAAGACGGCTAAATTTCTTGTCTAGGCAATATATGATTTTATTCAAAGTCATAGATGTAATAAAATACAAAAATAAAAAGAAATAAAAGTATTTAGGGAAAGTGAAGAACAAAATAACAGCTATAAAACAGCAATGGGAGAACTATAATGGGAAGTCTTTGATGTGACTTGACCACTATTATTTTGTGTCAATTGAATATGCCTAGCTATCTAATAATACACATAACTTGTATTCTTCTAGTTGTATTGTTGCATTTAGGGGGTGTTTGGTACAAAGGATAAGCGATTTTCTTTTATGATCTTTTGTGTTTGATAAGTAAATCTTGGAGTGACTGATAAAGTTGTTGTCATGTGACCAGGAGGTCACGGGTTTAAGTCTTGAAAACGGTTTTTGACAGAAATGCAAGGTAAGATTGCATACAATACATCATTGTGGTGGGATCCTTCCCCGGACTTGCGTATAACGGGAGCTTGCCTTTTTTTTTTGAGAAGTAAATAGTAAAAACGGGAGTGCATTGTGGAGAGAAAAGATAGGAGTTAGGGTTAGGGTTGGGAGGCGAGAGGGTCAGAGGTGGATGCGGCTTGTAGCACTGGGTTTATTTGATGAATTTAGTACTTTCAATGTGAAGTACAAATTATTTACGTGAAACTAATTGAAATAATTAATTGGTTTAAAGTCAATAACTTTCAAAATACGTTTGGTCTAACTCTAAAGACCTTGAAAGTTGATTTCATAGAGTTAAAATCATTTATATGCTTCTAAAGAGAGTGCAAGAGGTTAAGAGGTCATGTGTTACAATCTTAGGAGAACCCCACCCCAAAAGTTAACTATTAAAGTGGGAAAGTCCAAGGTTATAAACATGCGGCATCAATACTTTGTAGTATCAATATGAGACTTCGCAATGGACTATAACAAACGACTACGCTCCGCATTTGTCGTTCTCGACGGGTCCACTCTAGGTAGCTTTCACTCTACTTATGTAGGTAGCTTTTTTCCAGGTAGTCCTTTTTGAGTCAGGTATCTCGATGGATGTTCGATAAACATTGTTAGCGCCGATTGAACATTGCCATAGCGACGTCACCTTCCCAGGCACGGTGGCACGATAGGCGCGAAGGGTGATGGGTAGCTCTGATACTACTGTCACAATCTTAGGAGAATCACACCCCAAAAGTTAGCTACTAAAGTGCGACAGTCCAAGACTATAAATATCCCCGTGCCAATAATTTGTAGTACTAATGTGGAACTTTGCAATGGACCATTACAAGGTGGCAGGTAGGAAACGGAGATGGCATGCATGAGGAGACAATATCTTTTATGAAACTTGTTTTTTTTATTTCCTTGAGAAAGACATTATTTTATTTTTAAAATCATATTCGAGAAAACAAATAAGAAATGTCACATGACCTTTTTAAAAAAAATTGGGGGTAGGGGAACGGGAATGGGGGAGGGGATTACGATGTGGGAATCGAACCCTCACCAATAAGGTGAAAGTTTAGGTAACTAACCAACTAAACTACTAAGATTCCCTGGACATAAATCATGATAGATAATTTTATTCTACTCTAATTTTACATATAATGGAATAAGGTTTCCTTTGTTATCTATGGTGAAAAATATAAATATACAATATTACCTTGATTATTTATTTCCCTGTAATGGAATAAGGTTTCCTTTGTTATCTATGGTGAAAAATATAAATAAACAATATTACCTTGATTATTTATTTCCCTATATGTTCTATTTCCAACCTCAATACAGATCAATTTATAAATAAATAAGATGAACTTTTAAAGAACTTTTAAAAGATGCATTAAAAGCTAGGCATTACTACCACTACTCTGGGGGGAGGGGGAATTGTTATATGCCTTTTCAAACTGTGGGTCTGCCTTTTCAGAGTTTCATTTCAATTTGTGTTGGAAAATCTAATTCTGTGTGTATCACTTCTTATCAAATGTGATTTGAATCCAGGATCGTTGATTTTGAGGGTAAATCGCTTCCTATCAAATGTAATTGTATAATCAGAATTTGAATTCAAAATTTTTAATCAAGAATGAATGAGTACTTATCATTCTATCACAGAGGCGGATCTAAGGTATCTAGAACATCGATGCACTACGTACTAAATAAGAAAAGGAACAATGTATATCAAGTCGAATTGATCTATGTTCCATTGGGTATTAATTCAAACTCCAACCAAATGCATCAACCTTTTTGTTGCTTGATCGGTGCCAACAGATAATATTAGATCAATTTTATTAAATATGTACATGAAATACCTATTACACAAAAAATTCATGGGTCTACGTGCATTGTAATTTTAGCACTAAATACGCCTCTACCATCACAACCTTTGATTGTGAATTTTATTTTAAGTAATAAAAAATGCAGAACATGATTAGTATTATGTTCGTATGAATCCAAGATTTTCGACATGAAACCTAGAATTCTATAATATATAACATATTCATGTCTCATGAATTCATAATTTTAAAAGTGTACTTAGTTCACGAATGTTAAGCCTATTAAATCAAAACCCTAATCTTATCATTATAATCTAATTCTTCTCCACCATAGTCCAAACTTTTAACCAAGAAAATAAAATAAATAAACAACAGTTGACCAATTAATTCTCAACATTACGATGTATATGGTCATTGTAATCCAATTTATTTAGTTTTATCTATAACTTATAATATAAATTTCTTTTCAAATGATAATTATTTTTTGTCATTGAACAACAATTGGTCGGCAAAAAAAAAAAAAAAAAAGATGTATAAGAAGACTCAATTATTTTATTTTATTTTGACAGGTACAACGGTTGGTGAGTAGATTTGCACAACATTATGAAATTGTCACGAATTTATTAATCCAATACATAGATATATAAAAATAAAAAATAAAATTTAAAATAAGATTATTATTAATGGATGAAGCATAAAGCTATATTTTAATTCTATACAATTGAAAACAAACCGCTGCTCTAAAAACGATACATTAAACTAGTATAATGTATTACTAATTAAATGACATAGTGGACACCAAGTTATTAAACCAGAAAAAAATAATAATAATATCGATTATGCACCAATATCGAGTTAAGATCAACCCCCCCCCCCCCCAAAAAAAAAAAAAAAAAATATATTTTAGTTCTAATAATAATTTATGTCTATTAGTACAAATTTTTTTTTTTTATAAACATTGCATGTGGACAAAAATTAAAATAAATTGGTGCTAGAGACAAATCTAAGGTTAAAAATAACATAACGGGATTCATTCGAATTTTCTTTGTTAAAAATATCATATTGTATATATAAAATTAGAATTATTTCTATATATATTTAATATATACTGAATTTGTTTAATTTATTTATATATATATATATATTGAATTCGTTTAATTTATTTATATATATATATATATTAATATTTTAAATTTATTAGTAAAAATTCTGATTTCGTTGTATTTGTCGAGGCTTTGCATTTGGTAAGATTGGTGGATTTAGGAAGTCAGGAACAATTGTCTCTTTATGGGATAACATATCTAAGTGGTAAAGAGTTTGTTTATTAAATTTACAGTCAAAAGAGTTTAAATCAAAGCAAATAATTAGATTGTTATCTTAATCTCTAATTAATAAAAATTGTTCTGAAACATAAAAGTTAGCGATGATTAATTTATTTCTCTTAATATCATATGTCACTAATTCTTTTTAACAATGGACTGACAGCGATAAAATTCGTGGCAAACTTTTTCTTTTTTTTTTTCTTTACAGAACATAGTTGTGAAATGCATAAACTATTTATTTTTTTAATATAGTAAAAGTATTATAATATTTGTGATTTGAAAATACAACGTTCTTGTATATGAAATATAATGATGAAGGAGCTTATATCATATTGTATTTCAGATTTGAACCCATAATATAATAATTTTAGGGATAATACCATGAAAATACCTGAATTTTGATCGAATTTTCAGTTGAGTATATTGAACTTTGCGGGGGTCCTATTACCCCCTAGATTTTTTTTCGTATTTTAATGTCATATATCTGTCACATGGACACGTGTAAATATGAGGTGGCGTGTGTATTATACGCTCCAATACACGTGTAAAAACAAAATTTGACGCGTGTATTACATGCGCCAACGTCGAATTTGGGTATAGAATTTTGGGGGAAATTAAATCCACTTTTAAAAAGTCTAGGGAGGTAATAGGACCTCGCAAAGTTCAGTATGCTCAACTAAAAATTCGATCAAAGTTCAGATATTTTCGTGAATATTATCCCATAATTTTATCATATACTTTGTTGATGAATTTAATAATAAGCAGTTATAATATCACAATATAAAAATGTCACCAAATTATTGTCATAAGAAAGTTCCTACATATGGCCGCACATGGCGCCACGAACTAGCAAATTGGAGGGACGGCTCCCTAAAAACAATAACGATAATATATTCAGTGTGATTTCACAAGTCGAATATATGGAAAGTCGGGTATACAAAAATCTTATTCCTACTTTATGTGAGGTAAAGAGGTCGTTTTCGATTAATCCGGCCTCACCTCATGATGACTTTCTACTAATTGACTTAAATTTAATATAGTTATTTCTCAATAATTAGTTTTTATAATTAAAAAATAATCGTCGATATCGAGTTTTATCATGAAATTATATTCTTTTGAAACTCTATAATTATGATTATTTTTGAAAGAGAAGATTGAAAAGTGACTCATGAATGATAAATCTACATAAAAGTTCACTTTAATATGCAATTTTTGGTTTGAGTCCAAGGACTTGATAAAGGTATATTGTCCCATTATTTAAAACTATATCATGGTTAATATACACGTATCACTAATTCAAGTATTAAGAAATTAAACTAACAAAGTAATGATTATAGAATTTACATCCCATTAAATCAGAAATTTCATTTCTTATTATAAGAATTTGAGCAAGCCAGTCAGATACAATATAGTCTTTTCTTTACCCTTTTAATATTCAGTTTCATTTTAAAATTTTGATTAATTTATTTGCATCAGTAAATCTATTAAAGGAAAAGTACTTTAAACCAAATATAAATTCATGTTAAAGGCCGAATCAAAAAATTCTGACGTACACTAAAATATTGAAATTTGAGGTCTCATTAACTATTAAAAGTATACTTTTTTGTTTCTTTATGGAAAATACGAAATATTCTTAATTAAAGTTGTCAATTTTTGATAAACAAAAGAATCAACTACTATTTAAAAGAAAATGGAAAACCATGCTATATTTAGATTCGATATATAAAGATTGAGCCGGGTATGTAAGTCATGTATCTGGAAGGAACAATAATAAATAAAATTAGGACTTTTGATTTTGATCTTGCAGCTATTTTTAAAATACACATAAAAGAATCTCTTTTTTCGAAGAAATATTATATATATGTCCAATCTCTAGTGGTGACGTAATTAATCAAGATGTATGTCATCCGACCGGAGCTCAGACTCTTGTTTTCCGACCTGTTTGACTTTCTGGCTGTAGTTATTTAGGTGGTATTCCGAGATCGAATTCCTCCCGCTGTAGAGTGACAGTAAGCAGTGACGGAGCCACATTGGATTCAGGAGTTCATCCGAACCTCCTTCGTCGTAAAATTATACTATTTTTACATGATCAAAAAATATTTTTTTATATATACATAGTAGATGTTGAACTTTCTTCCGTATATTTACTTCTGACCCCCTCAATGAAAATTCTGGCTTAGCCAATGACAGTAAGGATGACTTATATGTCAACTTTTCCACTATCACACCAAAAAAATCAAACCCTGCCTTACGTAAAGTTGCCAGAATATGATTAACAAAGAATTCAAGAATTTTGATTTAAATCCAATCCCTATTCTTGACCTTTTCAAATCTCTAATTAATAAAAGAAAAGAAAAACACAAAAAACAATGACGTTTTGCTTCAAGTTGTCATTGGATATATAATACGTTCAACTACAACCGATTGTGACGGAATGGATAAGATCTCTCCACCGAGCTCTTAAATTTGAGCCCTGCAATATGGAAATCAAAAATTCGAATAGAATAACGTTTCTCCCTCACTAAGGCCTTACAAGACACTCAAATCTAAATTAATTGGAATCCAATACAGATATCGAATACCGAATCAAACCCCTCCACCCAAAAAAAAATCATAAAGGAGCAATACGCGTTTGTGTGGCTTTTAAGAATTGTTCAACAGAAAAGGACACTATAGTTGTTTGCACGGTGATGTAATTTATTACACATTCAATTTTAGCTTTTGCAATTTTTTTGTTATTTTGTCAATTACTTCTCAGTATTGTTGTTTTTCTTGTTTTTTTCCCTTTGTCACGTCATATTCACTAATTTAATTACAAAGAAATATTAAGTTGATGTTGAAATCAATATTTAATACTTGCAATATAGTTTGAAATAAGACCTGACTTCTTGATTTTGAAATAGTCCTTGTGAAGTCTAAGTTTTAAATGTATGGCTAAATTAATATGAGAAGAATTTCGTTAGGTATCTCTTTAAGAGACGATTATTTAATAGATGACTCAGTTTTCATTTCTTCTGCAGTTTGTCAACCTTTTAGCAATGATGTAAGAATCTCATTAGAAAACATTAAATGAGCATCTGAAATTTTGTAGACGTTAGACGATAACCTAATATTTCAGATTTCACGAGCTATATATATTTATAGACCTTTTGAACATTAGAACAAAATCTATAAAAGGGATATTTTTGTAAATCAGCCAATAATATATGTTCTAGTTTTATCATTTTTCAAAGAGGCTTTTCAACTTCTCACTTTGCTACTTTTGGACATCAATTTTTCATAGACAACTCCACATAAAGCCCATTGGGCCCAAGATGAGGTGGGCTTCCATTTGAATAACAATTCAATGTCAATAATATACGAGTTTCCTTATAGCAAAAATTACCTAAAACCACAACATAATTATCTAAACTTCTAAAAATCCCCCACTTCTTAAAAATTACTTAAATCCCAACATTTCATATTTTTTACTATTTTTGAGATACAAGTTAACCCTACATGTATCTAATGTATGTATCAACAGTATGTATCTAATGTAATTAACTTGTATCATCAGAGATTAAATGTTGGGATTTTAGGAGATTTTGAAAAATGTTGGGATTTTTAGTAATTAATGGTAAACATGTCGGTATATATGTAAAATTTACTTGCTTATATTGCCGGTCTTTATAATAACTAAAAATTACACAACTTATGTTTTCAATATTATAAAAAATCCAACTCCCTAAACATATTACAAAAATCCCACAAATAAAGGAGATGCATGTAGTAATTGGACAGCCAGCATAAAACTAGTCAATTTATAGTGAATCATCCCATTATGCAACGTACATTTTTATGATTTTTCCTCACTATACAACACACTGTAATATTGGATTGAAACCGATAATAAAATGGACCTTGAACCTAATTTGACTACAGAAACGAGCTCTTGACGTGGTGATTATTGTTCAAGACTATATAAAAATGACTATCCCATTCCGAAATAACATAAGTGGAAACTCAACACGGACTATAACTATAGCTGACAGCGAGAATCATACAGTCTATAATCGATATTCCCAACTTGCTTGGGATCGAGGCATAGTTATTGTAGCTGGTAATGGAACAACAACTACTCCATAAGAAAGTTTATTTAAATTCTGATAGAACAGAAATTACAAGCACACAACATATAGAATGTCAACAACAACAACGATAACATACCCAGTATAATCCCACAAAATGGGGTCGGAGGACTGGGAGGGTAATGTACATAAGCAGGCCATACCTCTACCTCAGAGGTAGAACAGTTGTTTTCAATAGACCCTCGGCTCAAGGATTTAACATCCACGAGGGACATTAACCCTACATTGCTTAGGCAGTTTCATAGCAGCTGCAGGACTGATCCCAAATTGTCCCAACTGGGATTTCTGTTTGCACATACACGGTAGATCAGCCTTGCGTAGCGCTGCGCAGCAAGCCGGTGTTGGTGGTGGAGGTTTCTTGCCCATCACTGCTGGTAGACATTGTGCAAGGTCATTGATAGTCACCTTGCAAATAGTTGTTGATGTTCCTGCAGCATTTGATGTTGCAATTTGTAATGTCATGATCAGTGCAAAAAGCAACAAGGTCATGTTGTCTGATTTGGCCATTTCTTTTGCTAGTTGATACACTGAAAGTGCACTTTGCTGCTTGTGTTATATCAGCAACAAAGAGTTGGAAAGTGACAAGATTTGGATTTTGTTTATTATGAGAACTGTAACTCTTGTGAACTCAGCATGTGATTTCAGGGTTCACGGATTTTTGATCTTTTCTACTAAACAGATCATTAGGCTATTTAATAATCCAATAGCGGGAGCTTTAGTGCCCTTAACTTGGATTTTCAAGTTACACTGCCCTCAACTTTGGATTCTCAAGTTACACTGTCCCTTATAGACTTTTGAAAAATCTTTTTTAAATATGATTTTATGCTCTCAACTTTTAAAAATTATCAAAATCACTCAACTACTAATTTACCTACTAACATACAACCAAATGTTGAGAAAATAATTTATATATCTTCAATTGATAAAATAATTAACAACAAACTAATTATTATGATTGTTATTCTTCTAAAATTTGAATAAAGATATCACAAACACGAGCTAAATAAGTTTATCTAACCATAATTGATTAAATATAGAAAATATATTTTGATAAATATGATTGATAGATATAAATATATTTTATATATTCTTAAATTTGTTGATAAAAATTCTTAATTATTTTCACTTGAATTAATTATTTTATTGAATTTGGTCTTTTTTTAAAAATTACGAAATTTAGTTAATAAGAGAGGTTTGTGTAAAAATTTAAAGATTGGGTTATATGTAATAATAATGGAAGTGGGAAAAAAAGGAAAACAACAAAAAGTTGTTTTCCATTTTCAAAATTTTATTCCGGAATTATTTTTCAAAGTTTCATGAGAAAATTGAAGGAAAGGTGTCTTTTAAGTCTTGAATGAAGGATTGGTGACATTGACCAACAGATAGGGTCAAACATCATTAGGAAACTTGATTAAGTTAATTGTGGACACGATTAATCTTTTCAAAACTTTCTAATCTTTTCAAAAATACAAATCAACCCACACCCCTCTTCAATCCTAATCAACCACTCTCTCTCCAGCTTCTCCCAACTAACAGTTCTGCAAAATTTCTCCCTTCAAACTCCGGCGACAAATAGTCGGGCGAGTTTCTTTTCGACTTTCAACCGTCAATCGACGTGAATACTTCTCCGGCGACAACAACTTCGATTTCTTCATCCTTCCATTTCCTTTTTCACAGGTAAAAAATTATGAAGAAACAGAGGAACTTGAGCCAACTACTCTTCTGGTATTGAAATGTGGACTGAATAAAATCCTAATTTCTGGCATTTCTTCTTCTCATTGTCGTATTGTTGATTCGAATTTGTTGGTGATTTTTGGTCACAGTTGATGTTCTTAGTGTGTATGTGTGTGTGATATGTTGGTGTTGTTGGGTTGGTTTGTTGTTTGTCTTGGTAGAAATGGTATTGCAACAGTTGAAACATCTGATGTAATAGATGAAACATATGATGCAACAGATGAAAATCTGATGCAACAGATTCAACTATGAAAATCTGATGCAACAGGTGAACAATCTAACAGATCATTCATCTATTACGACAGACGACTCTTCTGTTTGAAAGAAATCTAAACAATATTGATCCAACAAATAATTGATTAGTGATCTGTTTTTATTCTTTCCAACGGTTTACTCTTCATTTTAAAATCTGATGCAACAGATTAAAAATCTGATGCAACTATGAAATTTGATGCAATAGGTGAACAATCTAACAGATCATTCATCTGTTGCGACAAACGACTCTTCTGTTTGGAAGAAATCTAAACAATATTAATCTAACAGATAACTGATTAGTGATTTATTTTTATTTTTTCCTACGGTTTACTCTTCATTTTACAACAGATTAGGGCTATTTTTATTCTTTCCAACGATTTACTCATACAGGTCAGTTATCTGTTGCAACAGATAACATACCTGGTGCAACAGATTAGTGATCCGTTTTTATTATTTCCAATGGTTTACTCATCCATTGCAATAGATAAAATACCTGGTGCAACAGATTAGTGATCTGTTTTTATTATTTCCAACAGATTACTCATCCGTTGCAACGGGTCAGTTATGTGTTGCATCAGATAAAATACCAGGTGCAACAGATAGTGATGTTTTAATAGTTCTCATGTATTACTCATCCGTTGCAACATGTCGATTATATGTTGCAACAGATAACATACCTGGTGCAACAGATTAGTTGTCTATTAGAACTGTTATATTACTGTTATACATTAATCAATTATAATCTATGTTATATTCCTATTAATTTAAGATAACATGGCTCCCGAAATAAAAGAAATCGAATCAAGTCCAAGTAAAGGAACAAGTGCAGCAGCTCAGCTACATCCACCACTTTATGAGATTGCTTTACAAGCGTTATCTCAATTAGGAGCAGAAGATAATGAACACAGGGAGGAGGAATCTTTCAAAAGAGATGATCCAAATGCTAATAGCCCTTCCGTCGAAGAGTTGGTCAAAACCTTCAGCATTGATCATTACCCTGTGAGAATGCAGAGCGATGGTGCCACAGATTTAATGGGTGATCTCGTGGTTAAGTCAGTTATGGGAAAATCTTTCGACGCCTTCAGAAAAATACTTCGAGACCAAAAATTGGATTCTTATTTCAGGAAAAACTGCTTTGGGATATATCTTGATGTGTCGGAGCACAACAATGCTCGTTTCTAGATGAAAATGGTATATGATCTTCTCAAGCGCAGGTTTATGTATGAAAACAAAGATAAGATGGATGAGGTATGGATAAATTACTATGGCATGCCTGTTTGTTTTGGTTGGGAGGAGTTTGTCATAGTTACCGGACTAAAATGTTATCCTCCTTCTCCTTCTCAAGTTATACCTACTCTGACCTAAAAAAAAGCATCCCGCACACCCAAAAAATAAAAAGGCAAGTCGAGTGATCGTGATGACCTGGTGTCCATTGTTGGTCCAAGCTTTAAAAATAAAAATTTGATTGAAGCGTTGAAAGGTAAAGGACTTTCAAAGAAGCACAAACAATCATTGTGCTTGGTTTGGTTTGTACATAATGTTCTTTAGGCGAGAGACGTTAACAACAACATAAGCCTCGGTTTAATAAATCTCTCCGAGGATCTTGAGGCATTTAACAACTATCATTGGGGTTATGAAAGCTTCAAAATGACTGTCGAATATTTATTGACTCCTTTAACGCCAAAAACAGTCAACTTATATGGTTTTCCATGGGCCTTCATGGTAAATATTTCATTTATCATGATATGATTCATCATTTTTTTATTCAATAATGCTTTTGATTTATTGGCGTTATGTTATAGGCTTGGGCATTTGAAGCCATTCCTTAGTTGAGACAACAAGTAAACTAACAGGAAGAAGTTTTCTGTCCAAGAATTCTGAGATGGTTGTCGTCCAAAACCGATAAAAATGCAAAATTTCTTGATCTTTTCAATCCCCCCAAGGAAGTAGTAAGTCCAATTCTAATCAAATTTTTATTTTAATTAATGATTAAATAATTTCATCATCATTCTTAATATATGTACTGATTTATTTTAGATTGTCCATCCGTTGCTTGTTCCGACCAACCGAGAGTTGACGATGTCATTTTTTCTTACTTTACGGTCTGTGCAAACTTTATCGGACCCTAAGGTCGTTGATGGAATAAAAATGGAATTTTTTGGAGCAACAACCATCACAAAAATAATAATTTTAGAGGGTGGGGCTAATGATGCTCCTCTTATAGTTTTTGAAACAACAAGCCATTATGATTATGATCATAATGGCTGTACAGATTTTTCTCCAAATTTTGCTGCATCTAGCGAATGTTTTTTATGCAAATGTCAAGACTGCAAAGCGAAACACGATGGAGTGATTAATGCTATTAATGCACTAACTGCTTCTGTAAAAAAAATGACATCTAAGAGGGGTGTCATTCCATCAAAGAGGATTTCATATCCAGACACTCTACTAGAGATCAAGGTGGCTAAGAAGAGAAGGAAAAACACTTCCAAGGCATCATCAATCATAAAAAAAAAAAGCAATATTGCAACACCTCTGTCTTTGTCTTGCACCGATGTTCAGTGTGCAAGGGCCACAGAAGAGCAGCATGAGCTGAAGAAGGTAAATGTACATCATCTGTTCCGAAAAATAAACAAACATATATTTGTTTCAACAGATGATACATCTGCTGAAAATTATCAAACAGATGTATACATCTGTTGCAACTGTTGTCTACCTTGTTGTATCAAATTCGTTATCTGTTTCAAAAGATGAGTCTTATGTTGCAACAGATGGGTCATCTGTTTGAAATTATCGTACTGCTTTGATTTACCTAGTTGAATTTGTCCCAATAGATGATCCATCTGATGCAACATAAGAATTATCTGTTGCAACAGATGGAAAATCTATTGTATATCTCTACTTAGCATTGATAATTCTGAATTTTCAGGTGGATGTCACAGCTATTGCCGAAGAGCATAATATGACAGTTGATAATCCATCAACTTCTTCCAAAGATGAAGAAAAAATGGAGCCTGTCAGTTTGAGAGAAAGGAAGAATTACCCGTTTGAAGGGTTCAACATCTCGGACGAGGCTCCAAAATAACTAATACAGTTGATCAACAACTATTCAGAATGGATTGTCGATGGGATGTTAAAGCATCATGCCGGCAGGTACATAAATCAATTTTATGGATATTGATTTATACAATTTTTGTTGTAAGAACCTGACATTAACACATATAAATCATTATGTATAAAACAAAATGATGATCGCTACAAAGTGAATGAATCGAGTCTTGGTTTTGATATGTTCGAATTTGTTGTTGCACATTTCGTAATGAAGAACTAGTTCTATTTGATGTCACAGCCCCAAACTTGCTGGAATGATGAGGTTTAAAGGTCATACATATTACTATTAATTAATACTTTATTTAATTGCATCTGCGTATTGATTTTTTTGTCACATAACCCTAAATGTTTGATATTATGTGCAGCACATCGATGTCATTTTTTACTACCTCCGAAAGAAGGCCAAGTTGCAAACACAAGAATAATACAGATACACAACAGACAATTATTTGTACAAAGTTTACATTAATAATGTCTACAATAGGTATTGTCAACAACAGCTGGAAGTTTCCCAAAATGAGGAATGCTTAATCAATATCATCAAATGTTTTAGCATTCTGGCTGGCTTACCTTGGCATTTGGTCGACGAAGTGTACATCCCAATTAATTATGGTTATGAATTCCATTGGGTATTGGTTGTCGTCGTTCTAAAAGAGAGGCGCATCCGAGTTTATGACTCAATGTCACGAAGGAGACGTTCCTGACTGTCGTCTGAGATACAAAAGCTGGCCAAAATATTGCCTACTTACTTTCATATGAGTGACTTTTTGGATCAAAAGGTTCGTACTGATTGATCGACGATTAAAGCATACCGGGATAAAATGTCTAATCCATTTGATGTACAATATATTGACGGAATTGCTCAACAAACCATTGGTAGCCTGTAAGTTTAAGTGTCATGATTTAGTTTCATTTCACAAATTTCACAACGCTTGCATGAACTGCAAGATATGGATTATCTATTTTTTTATAATGCAGGGATTGCGGTCCTTTTGTTGCCGCCTATGTTGAGTATTTGAGTGATGGATTACAAGTACCAAATGATGGACTTGATACCGAATTACTCCAAAAAAGATATGTTTTTCTTTTATGGAAATATGGAGAAGCAAAAGCTTAGAAGCCGTACGCAACCGACGTTAAAGATCCACGACGACCAAAGTCGAATTTCATAGGACTGGATGAAGAACAACTTGTCCATATTGATTAGATATTTATAGCTCGAGTCCGTCAATGTAATAATTTATCCTCCTTGGTTTAACTTGTTGATTTATTTTTAGAGTAGATCGTTTGTACTCATAATGATTTTTTTTTACATTTCATTTGTTTGTTGAGTTATTTTATTTCATGTAATTTCCGAAGGCTTCGATTTATTTTATTTTGTCTATGAATATAATTAATTCTGGGTTTGAACATGTTAATTGAAATGGAGTACTAGATTCAAATATCACAACAGATAATACATCTGCTGCAACAGACGACATATCTTATCAGACAGATTTAGACATATGTTGCAACATGAGATGCAACACGTAGGTCACCTGCTGGAAATTATATAACAGGTCTTCCTTTTTTTTTTATTTGCTCCAACAGATTATCGATCAGTTGTAACAGATAAAATATATGTTGCAACAGATCGTAAATCTGTTGCGACAGATAGATGGGGAATATCTGCATAACGCAACAGATGACCAACCTATTCCAATAGATAATCAATCTATTACAACAGGTACTATATTTGTTATGACAGATATAAAATCTGTTGCATTATAAAAATTCAACTTTGCCAGACATAAAAATTATCACCCCTATATATATAGTGAATTGGCTTGAAATAAAAATTTATTGTCGTGTTCATCTCTGTATTTGTACATGTTATTTTTTATACATGGGCTCTAGGCATTTAGTTAGTACCCCATATGCCCAGACCCATTGCATCTTTCCCACAATGGTATCGTACACACCGGTCATTTGTGTGCCGGTCAGCAAACACTTTATGTATGCAAGCGAATACGACCTGCACGCTGCACCAGTTGTATTTTTTGGGAGCTGGATATTCTTATTTCGACCTTCAAAAATTCATGATTCCTTGGCCAAGACTTCAGCCGGCAAATGATCCATCAGCCTACTCTGCGTCAACAACTTGGGCAACAACTTCAAGAGTGGCTGCATGTGGGTTAAAAACGTCTTCTCGCTAAACACAGGTAAGTTGCAGTCATAAACCTTAATCTTTCCCTCGTATAGTAGTATCTCAACAGTGAGAAAATGGGTGACATCCTCGTTCATGACTGCAAGGATTTTCTTTGCCCTGGTCCAGCTCTTGCCGTGTGAATATGGCCTTTTTCCTCTAACATATTTAATCGCTTCTTCATCCCATTGGAACGTAGAAACTAACTGATCAAATCTCAGGCCACCGGAACCAGCTAGATTATGAAGATCAGCGTACCTATCTTTGAAATTATTGTAGAAGTTGAGGTCCATTATCCTATCAGCAACATCATAAGCATCTGGATACGCTAATTGCCTGCCCCTCATGAGGCAAAGAATTTCATCAACATACTGTGGTATAAGAAGATAATTTTTAAATAGGTTAGTAATTGTAAAGAATAAAAATACAGTGGAAAGAATTTGATGCAGAGGGTTCTCTGAATCAGTTCACAGATTACCTAGCCAACGCAACTTATGCAACAGATGTGTATTATGTTGCAACAGAATACCAAGCTGTTGCAACAGATTACATATCTGCTGTGTACATTCTTCTTCATGGAGTAGATTGAAAGGGTAGGCTAGCAAAAGTAAACTTACCTTGTCCTCGTACCACACGCACATATTTGTCATATTTGAGAAGTCTTTGGCGGCAAATGAATGCATGGTGTATTCTTTTTGATCCTTCATCTTGATGAATTCTTCCAGTTCCTTCTTCTTCTCCTTGTCAAGCGCTGCAAATATGTCTACCTTCTTCGGCGGCCCCTGAACTTCAACAACTATTGGAGCGAGAGGAGTTGCATTTTTTGCTGATTTTAGAACGGAGAGAATATGTCTAATTTTTATTCTCTTCCTCCTAACCTCCACTGTAGGAGTATATGGCTCCCTCACCTCATTGAATGGCATGACACCCCTCTTGGATTTCAACTCCTCGGCAGCTTCAACAATAGCCTCTAGCTTGTCGAGGAGTTTATCTTCTCTGTCCTTGCACACTTTGTATTTACAACAAGAACATAAGGGTGAGGAGGGGTGAGAGGGACCACTGTAAGGGTGGGAGGGACCGGTGTAGGGGTGAGATGGAGGACCTGTGCAAGGGGTGTTTTCAAACATATTTATTTTTGACTGAGAACCAACATGCTTATAATCACGGCTGGCAGCAGAAGCAGAAGCAGGATGGCTGCCACCATCACAAATAACTCCACCAGTAACACCCCCAGAAGAAGCACCCGGATCTGTTGCAGTTTGAGTTAGGTCGTGAGGAGCTTCAACATTAGACTGACCTTGCCTAAGTGCTCTTCTTATGGATGTTTCTCCATACAATTCCTTCTTTATTAACTCCATCATTGGGTCTTCTTTTGTATCAACAAGACCCAGAGTAAGAAAAGAAGTCATCCCCAGCTCATCAATATTAGGCACGATCCAACGATGCACAACCTATAAAAAATGAAAGAGGAATTTAAATCATATAATAATAATTTATAGTGAGTTGGGATACATGGGGCTCGGGTTATGTTAACACAACCAACTTATGCAACAGACGATCTAGTTACCGCAACAGCTAATCTGTATGTTGAAACAAATTGATAATATGTTGCATCAAAATACCCATCTGTTGCATAATTTATAGTAGATGGGTAATCTGTTGAGTAGGGTTCATAGAACAGAGCAACATATGGTTAATCTATTGCGAAATATGGATCGTCTGTTGTAACAGATTACCCATTGCACCAGTTGCAGTTAACGGGTAATCTATTGCAACAGATAGAACATCTATTTCAATATCTTTCTTTAAGGCAAATTATTTTAGTTGAAAGAAGACGTACTGCATCATTTAGAGGGTTAAAGATATCATCCTCGTTAATACTTTTTTTGCTGCTCTGTACTTCAGCCAACCACCTAAGGATCCTTGAATGAGAAACCTTATCCGGGTAATCTGTGAAATGCTTTCGGATGGGAGGAATGACTTCACATGCCCAAGCCTAAAAATTGTAAACAGGAAGCAAGCAAAAAAAAAGTCAAAAGTACATTCAATATAAATTAATGAATGAGTAAAAATAGTGATCAATTTTACCATGAAAGCTTAAGGAAAGCCGTATAATGTGGTTGTCTTTGGCTTTAGCTCTTTCAGTAAATATTTGACAGTCAAGTAGTAGCTGTCGTAGCCCTAGGGATAGTCGTTGAATCTCCCAAAATCATCAGCAAGCGCCAAATAATCACGTTCTATGACTTTCTTGACGTCTCTTGCCAATAAAATGGAATGGACAAACCAAACTAAGCACAATTTCTCCCTGTAGTGCTTTGGTATCTCTTTATTCTTGAGATCCGCTATCAAATCCTTCACTTTGTAGCTAGGTCCAACAATGCCCAACAACCCATCTTTTTTTACCTTGCGTTTGTTGGACCCTTTGTGGGGTAGTTTCTTGATGGCAGGTTCTTTTAGACGATCGCATCTCAAGGCCGCCACAATGGTAAACTCTTTCAATCGAAAACAAATCGGCATTCCACAATAGTTGATCCAAACTTCATCCATCTTATTTTCGTCCTTCTTCGGACCTCCATCATTCCCCGCATACATGATCCTGCGCTTAAGAAGGCCATATACCATGATCATTAGAAAACGGAGAGGGCGAGGCCCAGACAGCTCAAGAAAGTGCGCAAAGCAGCTCTTCTTAAAAAGTCCATCTATGTTTTCCTTCTTCATAATACTCCTAAGTTCATCAAAAAATTTTCCCAACTGACATTTAAGTACAAGATCACCAAATACTGCATTAGGGTTATTCATTGGCATCACAACTCGAAACTTGTCAATACTAATAGTTTTGATAGAATCATGCTGGAATTTCGATATTATTTCACGCCCCATTGGTGAGGAGGAGTTATCACTTTCCTAGGCTTCATTTTTACCTGATTAAAATTGTTCTGGAAGTTCCTTCGAATCTATCTATACTCTAGCTTTTTTTGTTTGGTGATCGGAAGTTGACCCACTTTGTCCACTTTTTATTTTTTTTCTTTTGGGAGACATCTTTTAACTACATTCAAAAGAAAAATAAAAAATACATTGCATTTGATGTCTGCATAATTTTTTTTAAAAAGGTGAGACAAATTTCAATAAATTATTCTTACCAGATAACCAAAAAAAAATACTCCAACGGACAACCCATCAGTTGAAACAGATGGGGAACCCAAATCTGTTTGTAAACCTATTTAATAGCACCTAACAGTTATTCCACCTGTTGCAACAGGTGGAGAAATTTCAATAAATTATTCTCTGCCACATTACAAGAAAATACTCCAACGGATAACCCATCAGTTGGAATAAATGGGGAATCTGTTTGAAGACCTATTTAATATCTCCCAACAGATCTTTCACCCGTTGCAACAGATGGATCACCACCAGCACAACCAATGCCACGACCAATGCCACCAATACTAATACCAACACCAAGACCACTGACACCACCGATAAAAAACACAAATACCAACACCACCAACAACAGCCACCAACAACACCACAAACACCATCCAACAATACCACGACAATCAACAAAATACTGAGAGAAAAACTAGGATTTTCTCGGCTGCTTCCTACTTTTTTAGCATCAAAACTCAAAATTGTTAACCCATTCTCGAAGATAATACAACTAAAAGTCTTCTTTTTTATCATTAACTAAAAAGCCCTATTTTTTAGAATAAAGAACAAATATGGAACTCTTATCAAACTCTATTACATGCAAAGATAGAGAAAACAATGGATACAAGCGGAAATAAAGTCGAGAAAAACAACTATAGGTAGTCGTAAATGGGAAGAAAATCGACCTGTTTTGAAGGGTTGAGCAATATTTTGAGTAGTTGTTGTTTGTATTGTTTGTATTGTTGAGAGGGAGAGGACGCCCCGAGAGAGAGAGAGAGAGAAAATAGCGAGAACTTAAGATTTAAAATGAAAAGTTTTTCGCGCAAATGGGTGATTTGTATGGGTTGATTTGTAATTTTGGAAAATAATGACAAGTTTTAAAATTGCTAATTTGGTCCGAATTAATCTTAATTAATTTTAAAATTTTTAAAAGATATAGTTTTTAAAACATTGAGTTGATGAGAACTCATTTCTACTCAGAGTGATCGATCGATAACTTGGGTCGGGATGAACGCAATACCAGCGCCATGCAATTGCAAAGACTCGATTGGATTTGTAGTTGACCCTGCGAGCTCATTTATTCATCCCTAGTTCCACCTAAATCAACTTAGGTACTATCACTATCCTAACATTAAGTTGATGAGAACTCCTTTCAACTCAGAGTGATCGATCGACGACTCGGATCGGGATGAACGTAATACCAATGACATGTAATTGCAAAGACTCGATTGGATTTGTAGTTGACCCTACGAGCTCATTCATTCATCTCTAGTTCCACCTAAATCAACTTAGGTACTATCACTATCCTAACATTGAGTTGATGGAAACTTATTTTAACTCAGAGTGATCGATTGACGACTCAAATCCGAATGAACGCAATACCAACGCCATGTAATTGCAAAGACTCGATTGGATTTGTAGTTGACCCTGCGAGCTCACTCATTCATCCCTAGTTTTACCTAAATCAACTTAGGTACTATCACTATCCTAACATTGAGTTGAAGAGAACTCATTTCAACTCAAAGTGATCGATCGATGACTCGGGTCGGGATGAACGCAATACCAATGTCATGCAATTACAAAGACTCGATTGAATTTATAGTTGACCCTGGGAGCTCACTCATTTATCCATATTTCTACCTAAATCAACTTAGGTACTATCACTATCCTAACATTGAGTTGATGAGAACTCATTTCAACTCAGAGTGATTGATCGACGACTCGGGTCGGTATGAACGCAATACCAACGCCATGCAATTGCAAAGACTCGATTGAATGTGTAGTTGACCCTTCAAGCTCATTCATTCATCCCTAGTTCCACCTAAATCAATTGCTATAAAATCGGTTGCAACAAACGACAAAGTTGTTGAAAATTTTCAAACAGGTACATATATGTTGCAACAGATAACATATCTGATTTAATTATTAAATAGATATTTGCATCTATTATGACAGATGACTGAGCTGTTGAAAATTTTTAAAAAAATATTTATATCTGTTGTAACAGATGACATATCTGATTTTATTAATTATCAAATGAACATTTTCATCCGTTGTCACAGATGACTGAGTTTTTAGAATTTTTAAGCAGATATTTATATTTGTTGTAACAGATGACTAAGCTGTTCGGATTTCTAAACAGATATTTATATATGTTGCAACAGATGACATATCTGTTTGAAAATCTTTTTATCTCTTTTAATTTTAAAGCAAGAAGTTTCTGGTCCTAGTAGATAATATCAAGTAGTAGTACTTACTACTAAAGGCGGTAAAAAATATTTCTTGAATATCTAAAAAGTGAGTTTATTGAGCAGTCTTGTCTTGTCTTTTCAATGTTAGTAGTCTTAGTCTTCCTTGTGTCCCTCAAATTATTAATGAAATTAATGAATATTGAAAACCATCACGTCTACGTACACAATACATCTATAGAAATTATCTCATCTCTTCCTTCAATTGCAGTTTATTTTATTCAACTCTTATCTTTTTCTCTCTCTCCTCTTTAGGGTCACAGCCTTTTTTCTCTCTTTTCTCTTCTCTTCTCATAAAGATCTTTTTGTATCTAAACTCATCCATATCTTTCCTCGTCTTAAATTTCTATTTTGATCCCCTTTTTGATATTAAGGTATGGTTCATTATTGCTCTTTCATTCTCGTCTTCTTCTTTGCATCTTATTTATATCTGTTTTCTATTTAATTACTATTTACCCATATCATATTTATTAAAAAAAATTTAAGGAACTTGTAAGTGTTGAATAAACAATTCGAGAATTTTTATTACAATATGAGAAAAAAGTCATCTATTGGGAGAAGTTTAAAAGCCTTGTTGGTAGTATCATTTTTTTGTATGTATTTTGTTTGTTTCATTATTGTTAATGCAGTTATTGATGTTGTTGGTGGGGTTGGCGTTGTTGGAACTTGTGGTGTTGTTGATGGTTCTGGCACAAAGGATGTTGCTTCTTTGTTGTTGATGATGTTGTTGGAACAAATGTTATTTCTTTTTTGTTAATGTTTATGTTGTTGTTGATGTTGCAACAGATCGAGAAACTGTTGGAACAAATAAAACCACCAGAAAGGTTGGTTTGACGTATTCCATCAGACTCCACATCTGTTGCAACAGACTCCACATTTGTTGCAACAGACTTCATATCTGTTGTAACAGACTCCACATCTGATGCAACAGATGGACAATGTTCTTTTTTTGACATTAATTTTTTTCCTCTTTTTTGTAGATATAAGAAACTGATAGTTGATCAACTTTTGATGGACTATCTCAAGAAGCTGCAGTAAAGATGGGATCGGAAGAATAAGCTACTTGTAGATGGAACCACTTTATATGTGGGAGGTATGTATTACTGATAATGTTATCGTGGAAACACACATTGAGTGCACTGATTTTGTGAATGATATTTTTACTGATTAGTCATAGATCGTTTAAACAAGATGTCTGCAATTGTATAGTTAAGTTCAGTAGGTCCAAACTGATAAGGCTGAGGGACCATGAATATGGTTCTGATGGCCTGTTAAGATTTAGTGTCGATTATTGCTCATGTTTATTTGTCAAGCATTGTGAAGGGATCTAATTTTTATGTCATTGTAAAGAGATTCAATAGCGATTGGACTAACTTTTAGGGTGCATTGGACCCTTAGAGGTCCTTCGAAGCTTAGCACTACATCTAATAAGAACGAAAAACCAATATATTTATTGCGCTAGCCAAAATTTATATGGTTGGGTTGCTTGCTCGTGGTGATGATTTTATGCCAGATGTGCGGTAGAAGAATGCTTTCGAAGGAAAATGGGTGGTTGATGGAAGACTATATCATCTGAGAGCTAATTGAAGAAGAGACACAGGGTAGAAAGTAACTTCTAATGAATCTGGCCGGTGGAATTATCTTAACAGATGCAAGATCTGAATCTAGTGCAAATATGAAAGTATATCCGGTAATGTAATTTCATCTGTTGTGTCTCTGAAAGAAAAATAATGCAGATGGACACTTTTCTAGGGAGCTGCGTGGTCGGGATTATCACCTAGATAGAAAATAAGAGAAGACCAACAAAAAAGCCTCACAGGCATCGAGGGTAGAAATGATGTATAGCAAGTCTAGAAAACTTATGCCAACAGCAACTGCAGTTAAAATAAGGAATCTAAGCGAAGAAGATAAATTTTTGAATTTTAAATTTCATCCCATGCCTTCTTGTTTGTGTTTCCGATCAGGTCCACTGTCGTTGACCTGATCGGAACCACAAACGAGATTGAAAGACAAATAGAGTATCATTGCTTCCTTAGCAATATGGTTATAATTGATTGTATTTTCTTGCCTTGACATTCTTTCAACAATCCTTGGAGAAGATCAGATGCTTGTTGTAGTATGTGAATCTCGATAATTTTTAAGCTTGCCTCCAGCTTGTTGATTTTGTATTCAAGCTGGTCGTTGCCCTATTCAAAGTCGGTAAAGTGTTCCTCGTCTCTTGCGAGCTCGATCAGGAACACTACCTTCAAAGTTGTGGCATTCTAGAAGCCCTTCAAAACACTTTTTTCAGAAGCCATAAAGGATACATGAAGGGTCTCTATATTTGTTTTAGGTCAAAATATGTTGATGCACGTTGAAGATGTGGTCCCAAAAGTAGAACAACACACTTTTATCTAGCGTTGCTCCATGCATCTTGCTCAACCAATTTGATAAATTAGTAAGCATGGAGTTACGTAGCGTGTGATCTAAACCGGCTCCACCAAGCCTATCAAACATTACGTAACTCTACGCTCATTACTCTATCAAAAAAATATGATCGAGTTAGTGCACAAATCGAACGAGCTCAATATCTCAGCCTTTCTACTGATTGCTCTTCTCCAATATAGATGACAAGATATCTGCTATGCAAAATTCTACACCGTCACAAGACATGTTTCCAGGCAATCATGTCTGGTGGTAGTGTAGACTTTTGAATAGCAAATATCTTGTCATCTATATTGGAGAAGAGTGATCAGCAGAAAGGATGATAGATTGGACTTTTTTTCTATGTGCGCTAACTCAGGCATATTGTTTTTATAGGGTAATGAGCTTGGAGTTACGTAATGTTTGATGGGCTTAATAGATCCGGTTTAAATCATATGCTACGTAACTCCATGCTTACTAATTTATCAAATTGGTTGAGCAAGATGCATGGAGCAACGCTAGATAAAAGTGTGTTGTTCAACTTTCGGGACCACATCTTCAACGTGCATCAACACATTTTGAACTAAAACAAACACAGTGACCCTCCATGTATCCTTTAAAGCTTCTAAAGATATAGTGTTCTGAAGGGCTTCTAGAATGCCACAACTTTGAAGGTAGTGTTCCTGATCGAGCTCACAAGAGACGAAAAACTCCTTACCAACTTCGAAAACGGTAACGACCAGGTTGAATACAGAATCAACAAACTGGAGGCAAGCTTAAAAATTATCGGGATTCACATACTACAGCAAGCATCTGATCTTCTCCAAGAAATGTTGAAATCATGTCAAGGCAAGAAAACACAATCAATTATAACCATATTGCTAAGGAAGCAATGATACTCTATTTGCCTTTTAATCTCATTTGTGGTTCCGATCAGGTCAACGGCAGTGGACCTGATCGGAAACACAAATAAAAAGATGGGATGAAATTTAAAATTCAGAAATTGCCGCCTTCGCTTAGTTTCCTTATTTTCACTGCAGTTGTTGTTGGAGTAAGTTTTCTAGACTTGCTGAACATCATTTCTACCCTCGATGCCCGTGAGGCTACTTTGTTGGTCTTCTCCTATTTTCTACCTAGGTGATAATCCCGACCATGCAGCTCCCTAGCAAAGTGTCCATCTGCATTGTTTTTCTTTCAGAGACACAACAGACGAAATTACATTACCGGAACACTTTCATATTTGCACTTGATTTAGATTTTGCATCTGTTAAGATAATTCCATCTGCCAGATTCGTTAGAAGTTACTTTCTACCCTGTGTCTCTTCTTCAATTAGCTCTCAGATGATGTAGTCTTCTATAAACAACCCATTTTCCCTCCAAAGCATTCTCCTACCGCACCTTCTGGCATATAATCATCAACCCGAGCGAGCAACCCAACTATACAAATTTTGGCCAGGGCAATAATTATATTGATTTTCCATTCTTGTTTGATGCAGTGTGAGGCTTTAAGGGGCCTCTAAGGGTCCAATGCACACTTAAAGTTAAGTCCAATCGCTATTGGTTCTCTGCAGGGACGACAAATATTGATTTATTCTCAAAACTTGACACGCATAACACGAGCACCAACCGTCAGTAATTCGTAATAGAGTATCTGCACCATCTTCATGAGGTCCTCAGCCTTATCAATTTTGAACCCATCAAACTTAACGGTACAATGCAAGATCTTGTTTGAATGATCAATGCTTAATCGGTTAAAAATTGCATTCACAAAAATATTGTACTTGGTGTGTGTTGTCCCGGTAACCTTATCAGTAATACATACTTAACTCCTACACATATGATAGTGGATCCATCTGCACGTACCTTATTCTTCCTAGCCTATCTATGGCTTAAATTGAATAAACAGATGGCTAGCTTGTTGCAACAGATGACACATCTGTTTATATTGTCAATCAATTGGAGACATCTATTACGACAGTGATCAACCTGTTGCAGAAATCAAACAGATATATACATCTGTTGTAAAAAGATTGCCAGTATGTTGTAAGTTATCTAACAGAAAGAATATATTTTATAACAGATTACCCATCTGTTAGATTTATTTTAAAGCAATTTTCTTTTCTTTTCGAGATACAATAATTTATAAATAGGTCCCTCCTTACAAATATGGATGATCCAGATTCGTACAAGAATATTCATATCGAGTCCTTGCATGAACTTCAAAGGCAGTTTGATTGATGAACTCCAGAGAGATATTAGACTGACTTCGGAGCAAGGCTGCCGAATAATGAAAGATGTCCGATTGACAATAATGATAATAATAATTAGGTAATGTTTTTTATTTTAGCGATTATTTTCCTCCTATTTTATATCAAATCTACCCAAGGGATTCAAAAATCTATGAACATTCATTTCATTTTGTTGTCGACTTTGAATTTTTAATTCTTATTTAGTATTTAATAATAATCATTCTGTTTATTCCTTGTTCTCAACATGTCGACGGTTGGTGGTAGAGATTGAGCAGCAATTTGTGTCAACAGTTAGAAGTTAATCTGCTACGACAGATCGATCATATGTTGCACCTGGCAGTTATTAATAAAAAAGGGCTATTATTGTTATTGAGAGTGTGAAAAGAAAGACATGACTAGGAGTTTCGATTATTCAATATGAAAAATATTTCGTAAATAAATAATAAGGAAATAAATAATAAACACAATTTATAACCACAATCGTGACTTTTCGCCATTTTTATTTTTTAAATTATTTATTATATAATAAAATGATTATTATTTTATTAAGCAATTTGAAAAGGTATTTTTTTTATTATAAAATAAAAAAGTAAGCAAATTTGGATTAATGATATGATGATATAGTTATTTTTTTTAAAAAAAAGTAGATTATATGTTTCAACAATTAAATTATCTGATGCAACAATTTCATTATGGTTGCAACAGATGATATATCTGTTGTCACAGATGATTTATCTGATGCAACATATATCGAGTAACAACTCAATAAAAGCAGTTCTTGGAAAGACTAATTAATAATAATAATAATAATAATAATATGAAAAGTCATGACTTATCACAATATTTCTTAATTTAATTAATGTATAGAGGTGAATGGTCGCGCCTTTTTGTTTTCCATTCAAATTCAATCCTCTATAAATAGGTTCATCCTTACTCAATCGTTCATTCAAATACACACTCTATTTATTTATTGCATCTCTCTTTCATATTACACTCTAGAAGATAAGATTATGGTTGACCCAGTGTGAGACGTTGCTTTTCTGCAAGACGCCGTGAATAAACTTCGGAATTAAGTTCGTGATCTGCAATGGGAATTAGGAGGAGTTAGATCAAGAATGCTCTGCGAGATACGCAGGCTGAGGAGGGCCTTGTTGCTACTTTCGGTTGAATATTGGCCGGCTGGCAATGATGATGCTGATAATAATAATAATAATTAGACTATTATTTTTCTTTTAGTCTATTATATGCATTTTTATTTGTTTAATAAATAAATTATGTTTGATCTTTGACGTTTTAATCCATATTTAATTTTCATTCTATCTATTATCTTCTCAACAAACATTTCGATGATTCGACGTAAAAAAGAATAATTTAGAATCCAGTAGCAATAGCAAGATTTATCTGTTGGGTTTGTGGTAGGGGTTGATTTGTGTTGTTTCAAACAGATTAATCATTCGTTGCAACAGATAATTAGTCTGGTGCAACAGATAAACATTCTGATGCAACAGATAATTAGTCTGATGCAACAGATAAACATCTTGATACAACAGATAATACGTCTGTTGCAGCAGATAATACGATGATGCAACAGATAAATAGTCTGATGCAACAGATTACTCATCTGATGCACCAGATGATTGATCTATTTAAATTGTGGGCACTTGTGCTGGATTCATAATCGGGGTTCTATCCATTGTTGGAAAAACAGAAGTGTACCCAGATGACAAATACGAATAAAAATCATAATTTTACTTACCAAAGTAACCTATGAAGTAATGCCAAAGTGGAAAGTGATGTAGTAAACAAAATTTGACCTAAGAAATTGGTCAGATCGCAACAGTAGCGTTGTACCACCACAACAACAACAACAATAAATGATCGACAAGAAGAAGATGAAGCAAAAGATGATGAATAAAGCAGCAGAAACAGAAACAATTAACAACAAAAATCGCTAAGAGAGAAAAAACAACAATGGATGAGAAGAGAGAGAAAGGCGCCTTTTTTTCCCTCTTAATACAGTAATTGTCACCTCCAACTAATAATTAAGATTTGTGTCACCTACACCTCATTTTAAAACACCTGTGGCCCAAACCCCCAAGTTTCATGGCCAAACACCATAATTTTTAACTCCAAAAACTTTTTTGGAAAAAAGGGGAAAATATCCATGGCCAAACGGGCCCTAAGTATTGTTATAGTCACTTAATATAAATGTAGGTCTAGTTATTATTTATGTACGAAAAAAGTTTTGACACAGTTATTTGTGCTCTATTTCTGTCTAAAACAAAATGTCCAACCTCTACTGTTTCTTACCAGCATACACCTTTATAATCTCACTAGTGGGGTCTGGAAGGATAGTGCACACGCAAACTTTACCGCTACCTTATGGGGTACCAAGGTTATTTCTAATAGGCCCTCGGTTCAAGTAAAAACATCACCAAGCGATTTTAAGAGCGAAAACAACGAGAGAACAAATATACAACTACATCTACAAACAAAAAATGAATGACATCTTTCCAATCACTATGGAAATACTATTCAACAAGATCAGAGTTGTAATTACAGTTCTATGCTGGTCTTCATTACATACTTTCTCAGAGGATAGAACTTTCTAAAACCTCGACATCCTAGTGGAACCAAAACAGTTGATAAACCATCTATAGGAGGTGTCATGATCCCAAGGTAACCAAAATAACTGACAAATTATCTTTGCTGCCCTCTAAATATGCTTTCTGAATGAGTTGTTGAGCCAATAATGATGCATCTGAATGGTCCTCTACTTCATTTAGAAAATCACAGACTTCCTGAGGAGTTAACCTTTCAAATATTCCATCAGACGACACCACCAAAAACTTGTCCTTTGAAGCTAAAGATAGCCAATCGGTGATCTCCGGATCAGCTATGATGCCCTATCTGAAAAAATAGCACGACATTTCCATCAACACTACAAAATAATCCACAAATTAAAAAATCAACATTTGTATCACTATCACTATTATTGCAATCTACAATCAAACTACTGATACTTCAACTAAGAGATCAGCTTTCAAGAAGCTCTCTTAGGCTTGCAAAGTTAAGTCCTAGCGCTTCTAAGGTTTGCAATACTATATATTTTATCCCAACGAATAAAAGATACTCAGGTACACACTATAGGTATTAAAACACTTTCACGGTGATATCTTAAAACACAAATCAGAATACTGTATTAACATCTAAAATTTCAGCAGCAGTAGTTTGATAGCCAAAATGCAGGGATTCACAGAGGAATCCGAGGTTTTAGCAACTGGACAGGAGTCTTTACGGAGAAAACTCAAGTAATCAGCTATGGGGGTGGATTCGGAAAGAAGATGAAAATAGAATTCAATTAGGAAAACTGTATTATTGTTCAATTGATGATTGAATTTGTAGATACAATTTCTTTTATAAGAAATAAGAGTGAAACTAATTTGCTAACTGCTTCTAACTAATTCAATAACCCGTAACTAACTGCTGATATGGCAAAGCTAATTAACTTGTCCAGTTGATTCATTTTCGTGTAACAGTACTCCCTGCTGCAAAGAGATCCTTGACCTCAAGGATCAAGACCAGAAAATCTTTCTTGAAGAACAATAAGGTACTCCCAAGTTGCAGCACCAGCCGACAATCCTGTCCATTTGGGCAAAACTTGAGCCACAGTTCTATTCCCTTACTTAACTGTCCTTCTTTGCAGTATAACTTTTGGATCTGAGCAATGGGGACTTGCCATCAGAAGTAGTCATTAGATCCCAGCTTCTTCAAACTTCAACTTCCAGTTTGAATCATAAACTTCCTGGAATATGTCCTTGAATCTTCCGTCGTATTTCTCAAGGATGGTATTCTTTGTGCTAAGATAGAGTGGCCATTTCTTTTGGTAAGCCATGTTCATAGAAGCTTCAGTGAAAGAACGAATAGACTCATCCGTGTTGTACATGGATAGAGCTACTCCACCAGCACCAGTGAAGTTGCAAACCTCGAACTCGATCTTTTGATCCGTCCCTTCTGGTACAAATACTAATTTGAGTTTTCCAGCTCCTTGAATTACTGTATCAGTAGCTCGATATTGATCACCAAAAGCATGTCTGCCTATGCATATCGGTTTTGATCAACCTGGGACAAGTCGAGGGATGTTTTTGCAGAGGATTGGTTCCCCGAGTACCATACCATTTAGAATATTCCTAATTGTCCCATGTAGTCTCTTCCACATACGCTTCAAGTTAAAATCCTTCATACGAGCTTCATCTGAAGTGATGGTTGCACACTTAATTGCTACATTATACTTCAAAGTAGCCT
>NC_061117.1:224469150-224572154 GCF_002878395.1 Capsicum annuum | reverse complement strand
GCAAACACTTTGTTCTCATTTTCTATGAAAAGAACATCGAGAACAAAGCCTCCAAAATCCCCTTTATTGCTCTTATCTTCCATAGAAGGTGCCTTATTGAGAAACCAATCTTCCAAAGAATCTACATCACTCTCAGTATCTCTATAGAACACATCAAGAAACAAGTCTTCAATTTTTTCTATTTCATTGTTTATGTCAACAGTACTACTATCCAGAGAATCTACATGTAAATCTCTTTTAGGCATTTCATCGAGAACCTTGCAAGTATATGAGGTCTTCTTAATAGAAGTTTCTTATGGATAGAAATGAGAAGGATTATAGGGTTGAAAACTAACTTGCTTCTTTGGGGAACCTGCCCCAAATCTTTCCACCAAAGCTACCGCATATTCATTCCAAGATGGAGGTTGAATGTATTGTCTATACTTCATGAAGGATTGATGCCACTGAATAGCTTCACCTTCCAAGTGTATTGCTGTTAGTCCTACTTTTTGATCCACGGCAATTTCCTCAAACTCGAAAAACTGCTCCACTCTAAATAACCAAGAACTCACATCCTCTCAAGAAAATCTTGGAAAATCTAGTTTAGAGTAACGAGCTATACCTTGTTGGTAACCCAGAGGATTCTTGTTTCTGGGCTCTTCCACCAATTGTCTCTCTCTCGACAGTCTTTCCCCTGAAGTTTCAATCTCATCTGTTGTAGGAGTAATATCCTTTTGATTCCCTTCTAGTTGCTCCTTTAATTCCATCACCATTTGATTCAATTTCTTCAATTTCTCCACTGCACCATTAAGAACACCAATTTCTGAAATCAATTTCTGCATCATTTCTCTTAATTCAACCACTTCAGAAGCAGAATTCTCTGAAGATCTTGTTGTCTTTGTCATCGTAAATCCAAGGAAAGGATGTCTTTGATACCAATGATAGCCAAAATGCAGGCATTCACCGAGGAATCCGAGTTTTTAGTAGCTGGACAGGAGTCTTTACGGAGAAAACTCGAGTAATCAGCTATGGGGGTGGATTCGAGAAGAAGATGAAAATAGAATTCAATTAGGAAAACTGTATTATTGTTCAATTGATGATTGAATTTGTAGATACAATTTCTTTTATAAGTAATGAGAGTGAATATAATTCGCTAATTGCTTCTAACTAATTCAACAGCCCGTAACTAACTGCTGATATGGCAAAGCTAATTAACTTGTCCAGTTGATTCATTTTCGTGTAACACAGTTGTAACTTGCAATACTTAAATAATGCTAAAAACATAAACATCTAGAGTCTTGGCGATGTGATATTTGAGAAACTATAATGTATCATTGCACTACCCCTAGACTATTTTAGCATAATAAGGAATCAGAAGACCTGAATATAGAGCTTACAAGGCGCATCCAGACCACAGGGCAAAGACAATCAATAAGTTACTACCAAAGGCCAATGAAGCAAGGTTCGAAACTAGGTGAATAATAATGGCTCCGCCCCTTTATCCTTCTCCACTTAACTACCAAGTTTTTTGTGTGCTTGGTCAGATTTCAAACTCATGGTGTGCTTTCATGTGGTCCTTCTCCATAAAATCCTTCTTGTAGTCTTACTATCTTTCGCCGAAAAAACAAGGAGAAAAGAAGTGAGCGGGGTGGGTGTTTTATTTCGCATTTTATCAAAAGTTGCGGTGGTTTTTCGCAAGATTTAACAGTTGTTTGATGCCTAGTTCGATCAAGGCTGGTAGGTCTTAGGTTCGAATCCCAGCAAAGGCAAAAAAAACACTGGAAGATTTCTTCCCATCGTTCGTAGCCTTGGTGGAGAGCCATCGCTAAGTTGCTGGTGTGAGGTGACAAGTATCCCGTTGAATTATTGTTGGTGGGAAGTGGTACATATCCCATGGAATTAGCCGAGGTGCACGGAAGCTGGCCAGAATACCACGGTCATAAAAAAATGTTGCATTTTTTCTTTCTTTGAGCTAATTAAGGGAATATCAAGATCGGCGTACACTCTACTCTCCCCGGACCCTGCTCGTGGGGCTATAATGGGTTTATTGTTGTTGCATTTTATCACTAAATTTAATTTTTTGAATGATGATGGAAGTGCAAAAGGAAATAACTCATTTGACCTGTAAGATCAGTTTACTTCGAATGTGCAACAAAGATAAGATAGATTAACAAAATGGAAGATTTATTTCACGATTGATAGTTGTTTTTATTGACATACATATCTTCTGGATTCATGATTTTTTTTGTCGTTCACTACAGTGTTTTTCAATCTATAACCTATTCTGTTTGTGCAAAGTAGTATAATTTGTGACCTTATGATCCTGCAAACAGTCTATAATGCAAAGTAGTATAATTTGTGACCTTATCATCCTGCAATGATTATTTAGGTTATAGTGAGGATAAGGCCACCAACCAAGACGAGGTAGAAGGTGAAATTGTTGCCCAGATATGATTCTTTGTCAATATCCGGACACAGTTTTACATTTGACATGTTGATACTAGTCAGTGAAACTCCAGGTAGAAGAAAATTACATTGATTTATCATCGAATATTTGATAATTCTATAATAATAATTTTTTATTGACTTCACTTTTCAGATCAGGATGTGAGAACTGGTGTCTTTAAATTACATTGATATCATCGAATATCTCGTCATGTTTCTGGCATGAAGAATGTAATAAGTTCAAACTGCAACTTTTTCTTATTACATTGTATGAGGCACAAGAATATTGCATTTATTAATCATTCGTCACTGTCTTTAATATATTAAACATCCACGTATTTGAATGAATGGAACTTTTATCCGATCTTCTATTTTGGAACAATATACCAACCTTAGAACTTTTTTTTGTATTCCAATGGCATCTCAATAAAATTAGTGGCATAAATTCAAGTTTTAATAAAAGGCCAAATATAATTACAAAAATACTACTATAATAATTTAGAGTTGTCTTATTTGTTCTTGCATAGTTGTAGTATTTTTAAAATACATATAACCTTTAACTTCACAGATTAATATAATTATTAATAAAAGTAAGGATTAATTTTAGTCAATAAGATATTAGCTATTTATTTGCGATGCATTAACTTGGATGTTATTGTTAAAATTTATTTATTAATGTAAAGTTTGAGTTGTTTAGTTCAAAATTCTAAAATATTTCTTGTAAAAATGAGATATTTTTTTCTCTTTTTTTTTAGATAATTTTTTAAAATGTATTTCATAATCTTCATTATTATTACAGGGCTTGTCAAACAGGAGAACTGGTGCTACTAGCATAAATGCTAAGAGTTCACTTCTCACCTAAGTTGCTCGGACTCTTCAAAAATGTCTACGGGTGCGTGTCGAATCCTTCAACGGTGTGGCAACGTTTTTGAAGAATCCGAGCAACTTAGCTTCTCACAGTGTATTTACTTGTGTTGTTGAATCGCATTCAAGGTAATAAATTCTCATGTCCTTATGACTATCATCTGATCTATAACAATCGTATAAGACCTTTTACATTCCTTTATTACAATAATAAAGATCTTTACCAAAAATACTAACTTCCAAGTTATGCATGGTCTGTTCTTTATCATTTTTTGTTGAGAAAATACTCAATTACCTCTGAACTATACCCAAAAAGGCTATGGCACACCTCAATTTAAAAGGGATCCTATAACCCCTGAACTAATTAAAAATATAATTTTAACACCCTTACGTAGCACACACGTATGGCTACGTAAACACTTCAGTGTGTTGTACCTAGGAGGTAATTGGATATTATCTCTTTTTTGTTTTGTAAAGCACTTATACATTTTCTGGTGGCTGTGAGGGTGCATGGAAAGACTTTTGCTACCTTCCCAGTTGTTTGTATTATTTGAGATTTGGAAATGTTTGAGTCTATAATCTCATTATGGTTTAGGATAACATATACTTCATTAGATATGAGAAGTGGTGTTTCTTAATCACACATATATACGCTAAAAAGATATATCAACTTTGTTATTAGATATAACATACGATGATTACTGTATTTAAGTACCAAAGCGGACATGTTGGCGTATGAAAATTTTAAGATTTTTGGGAGATGTGTATAAAATGATTTTGTTAGGTGATTTCATCCTATCTGCCTGGTTGGGCAAAGGACGAGGTGAAACACAACATATACTCATTGAAATATTTGAGATGCACACAAATTGATTTGAACATAAACATGAACATGAGTGTTGTGAAAGCAATTATGGGGTCCACAACAATTCCATGGCTAATATATGGCTAGGGAAGGAGTCTACATGGCATCTTTACAATCTTATGTATTTGAGTGAAAAAGAAGTGTTTGTACAAAATAGAGAGAAAAAAATGGTCCACAAGTAGGGGAGAGAGCTACATGTCAGAGAAGACAATCCCACCCTATCCAAATAAATGCACATTCCAAATTTTTCAAACCAAAAAAATTGATACCTTCCACACCCCTACACATCAGTATATGATTTTCAATATCTGAAATATGGCCTTGCCAAAGATAAATGAATGGAATAAGATTGACAGCATACAATTTACTACACTAATTGACAATATATGGAATGGAAGTTTTATAGAATAGGAAATGTACCTTTGTTGGATGAATCTTGAATCCAACACTTGTATTAAGCCAACAGATGAGAATCGTACCATCTTAATAAATAACTTATGAGCCTCCGAGATTAATAATGATGATTTAGAAATTTGACTGAGATATGATATTTCATACAAAACTCCCATTCAAATGTCACCATATCAGTTGGTCTTCGTCAAGGTATGAATTTGCCGGTGGATCTTGAGCACAAGGCATGACACATAAGAATAAGTGGACCCGAGCCCGGCCCGGATCAAATAAAGTAAAAGCTGACTGACGGTACACCAAGATCGTACCTATAATAAAAGCAGCCGAAGACTCAGCCTCGGGTGGATCAGTATGCAAGATCATGTTGATATCTATGACTAAGAGTAAGAAAAGAAAAAAAAAGCAATCGTTTTTTCTTAATGAAATTCGAAGATAGGATGAATCGGTTCCGAACACAGAAGTCACATAAATTTTGAACCATTGGACAATTGGTGAAACGATTCCTATCAGTTGAAACTATGTAACACAGCACTATTATAGGTACATTACATACAACAAACACCACCACCTTTTTACATTACACATGCATTTTCCTATCGTATCCCGAAAACCAAGAGGGATCTACTAAGTTTGACTAGTCCGGGTCCGGGCCTGATTCAACGGGCCGATCCAATTTCGAACCCGATAGTAAATTTTCAAGAAACAATCTGGGATCGGTCCAACCCACCGAACAAAATGAGTAATGTGCTTCACGATATATCTATCATGAAAAGCAAGGTTCAAAGTGTTCGGCACCTAGAGTACATCCCAAAACACAATCAAATGTCTAACGTACACTAATAGCTCAAGCCAACATAGCCATATGTCAAACAGTCAATAATAAGTAGAGGCATTCCTCTGAGGACCTGTTGGAGTCCCACATCGGTGGGTTAAAGGTCCTTGGTCTCCTTATATTGTCTTGGACAATCCTCTCCTCATGAGCTAGTTGAGTTAGGCCTAAAATCCATTTCTTTATCATGGTAGCAGAGTCAGACCCACCCAATTCATTGTATTCGATGTTGAGCCCCCCATCTTATATTATCCATGCTCCATACCCTGGGCGTGCAGAGGGCGTTAGAGTCCATATCAGTGGGTTTAAAGGGTCCTTGGTCAAGATCCCAGTTCATTGTTTCCGATGTTGGGCCCCTCATCTTATATTATCCCCGTGCGGGGGGCGTTGGAGTCCATATCGGTGGGTTAAAGGGTTCTTGGTCAAGATCCATGGGGGGTGTTGGAGTCCATATCGGTGGGCTAAAGGGTGCTTGGTCAAGATCCCAGTTCATTGTTTCCGATGCTGGGCCCCCCATCTTATATTATCCACGTTCCAGACCCTAGGCGTGTGGGGGACGTTGAAATCCATATCGATGGGTTAAAGGGTCCTTGATCAAGATCCATGGGTTCTTTACAGGACCAAGTAATCAAACATAAAACAGATCCAAATGCTTATCTTACATAGCCATAATAATTTCATAAAGAACATAAAAGATACATATAACACTGTAAATCCCAGTTTGTCGGAGATCAAAGCAATAGAAAATACTAAGATCTATCTTCGGATGAAAATATCGGATTGTATATTGATTGTATTAAAATCATATTAAATATAAATGATGTTGTAATATAATTCGAATTCAACATTATACAAATTATATCAATTTGATAATCGGTATTTCATAACAATTATAATACACTTCTAACAACGTAAACTAATTTAAATTGTAATTAAAAAATTGAAATTCACATGTACTTATAATATATTTGTGTTAGAAAAAATTTAGTCATATATATATTTACCACGTGCATTAAAATACGTCTATAATATATATAATATATTGCATTCAAAATGTATTACAATTGTTGATTATTTTTTCTCTTATCAGTGATATGGCAAACATAGTATACTCGAATCTCAAATGTTTAAATACTACTCAAATTAATTTATGCGTGTACTGTATTAAAATTGTGTTAAAATGTATATATATATATATATATATATATATATAACTTTTATTTATAACATAAAATTAGGTTATAAGAGTTAAAGTTGTCCTATAATTAATAAATAAAGCTATATATTACACCATTTATGTAAATGACCCTTTTGAAATTATAGCCTAGTTATCCTAAGTTAGGTGAGTTTTTGGTAGCAATTATATTATAGAAAAATAAAAGTTTTGTACGTAAAAATGGCGCAGCTGCAGCCACAAAACACTTTTAAATAGCTATTATCAAAAAAAAAAAAAAATGTGACATTCGTTTTTAAATATATTAAAAGAGAAATATGTTATAGAAAATGAGACAAAGTGCGTACTTAATTTGGTTTTTCTCCAGAGTTAATTTAATTCTATTGCTACTATTAACATTAAACAATTAAATCAACAAGAATCTTTTTTAAAAATAAAAATTTCACCTCATAGTATTTTCACAATTACTTACCTATAGCTGTTTTTACATCCAATATGAGTATTTATTATTGATGATGTCTAGTTTGTAAAACATTTTATTTAGAAAGTAATTTTTTTTCAAAAAGAAAAGAAGAACAAAATTATCCTTTTTTTTTAGAAATAGAGAGAACAAATTTCATAAAAAATATTTATTTTCGATTCCACTCAAAGCTCCACATCTTACGAGTAAGATTTAGGAAGGGTAATAAATATGCGGTCTTATTTTTGTATAAGTGATAGTATTCATTATCTCTCTCCATCACACTCATCGAAAATAGCAAAAAATTCATAACTTTTTATCGTTTCACCTGTTTGACTTAAAAAATGGCTCTCTCATTTCCTCCAAAGCAGCACGATCCATTTAATAGGCCGTCAGAAAATCACTCGAAAAATTTCGTCCAAATTTTTTTTACAAAATCATCCCCACCATCACCCCAAAACTACCCCACAAACTCCCATTGCCTCATCATCCCCTCTTTTTTTTTTCCAATCCGGTATTCGAAATCTGCATTTGAGCCCAATTAATCCGGATTCACGCTGGATAGGGTCCCATTCGGGGGTAGCGCTCCCAACAGAGTCTCCATGTCCAGGGTCGAACCCTCAACCTTTGATTAAGGATGGAGCAACCTCACCTGCTACACTCCATCATCCCCTCTTCACTCACCCTACTTTCACCCATAGTGTTTGCTCGAGTTATATAAATATTTTTTAAAATAATATTTTTAACTATATATCAACCATCAAGAAAAAAATATATTTTCATAAATATTTCACTCATAGTGTTTACTTGAGTTATATAAATATTTTTTAAAATAATATTTTTAACTATATACCAACCATCAAGGAAAAAAAAATATTTATTTTTCATAAATATTTCACTCATAGTGTTTGCTTGAGTTATATAAATATTTTTTAAAATAATATTTTTAACTATATACCAACCATCAAGGAAAAAAATATGTATTTTTCATAAATATTTCACTCATAGTGTTTACCTGAGTTATATAAATATTTTTTAAAATAATATTTTTAACTATATACCAACCATCAAGGAGAAAAATATATTTATTTTTCATAAATATTTCACTCATAGTGTTTGCTAGTTATATAAATATTTTTTAAAATAATATTTTTAACTGTATTACCAACCATCAAGGAAAAAAAATACTATTTATTTTTCATAAAATTTAGAGCAAAATGCGGGCTAGAGGTTGGTGGTCGGTGGCCGATGGTCAAGGAAAACGACACTTTTAATTCTTTATTATAATATAACTGTATATAATAATTAAATAATTATGATTCTCCTCTTTTTGCCTTTTTGTTATATTTTTTTCCATTTTTTTTTTTTGTCAATTTCCAACTTTAGAGGAGCCAGCTCTTTGTAGTTGCCCTCCACAACTTTATTGCTAGAAAAAAAATAGAATTAGAATAACCTATATATAGTGGACTATAGTCTATTAATTTTAATTCACAATATTAAAACGTGCCATCAACACTAAATCCCCAAAAGCATATAAGTGGTTTAATTTACTTTATTCTTTTCATAATCACGATTAGGGGTGTACAAATCGAATCGTTAAGTCAAACCGAATCGATGAATCAAACCGAATCGATGAATCAAACCAAATCGACGAAAAAATCGACTTATGGTTTGGTTTGATTGGTTTGGTGTTGGCAAAAAAAATTGATCATTCTTGGTTTGGTTTGGTATTAGCAAAAATAAAATCAAACCGAACCGACATAATATATATATATATATATATATATATATATATATAATTTTAACTTCTTATACGTAAAAAAATTTACTTATAATCTACTTTATAATTATTTTTATTTTTTTTTATATTAGAAAATAGATATATATTCTTGGGCCTTTAATTATAATATTTGTCCATTAGTAACAAATTAATATAAAGCCCAATATTAATATAAAAAGGAAAAATCATATATTATAGACAGAATACTATATTAATTAATGGTATGGTTAATGTTTTAAAAAAATTACAATTCATAGTTATTTGGTATTTTAATTATTTTTTTTGTTCTATTGGCGAAAAAAAGACAACAATGGAAACATCAAAACGCACGATTATTGAAGATATCTTCTTCAACTTTTTTCTTCTTCTTATTTTTCTCTCAAAATCACTCTAATATCCTTAATTTTACATTGAAGAAACAACATTGGCAACATCATAATAGTGTTCTTTAAGAGACCTTCTTCAACTTTTTTTCTCCTTATTTTTCTCTCAAAATCACTTTAATATCACAAGATATCATCCTTGATTATATTTTGGAGAACCTTTTTTGTGGATTTATCACCACATAAAATCCGTTTAGAATATTTATTGAAGATTTGAAGTAATTTTCAGTATTTTGATATTAGATTTAATTTTTTTCTTCGATTTTTTATATTTTGCAATCCTTTCTATCATAAATTTTGATTGAGATAACTTAGTTCAATCATTATTTTCTCAATTCAACTAAATTGTTATCAATTATATATTATGTGTCAATTATATATGCGTATATGTATAAGTTGTATATTAATTGTGTATATGATGTAATTGTATAAGTAGTATATGTGTAAGTCAATTGTATAAGTCATATATGTCAATTGTATATGTCAATTATATAAGTCATATATGTATAAGTTGTTAATTGTGTATGTGTATATATGCGCATATGTATAAATTGTATATTAATTGTATATATGATATAATTGTATAAGTCGTATATGTATAAGTCAATTGAATAAGTCGTATTTGTATAAGTCATATATGTCAATTATATAAGTCATTTATGTATAAGTTGTTAATTGTATATGTACATGTATTTTTTTTTCAAATTGTATATCTGAATGTTTGTATATTATTATAGTGTATATTAAATAACTATATATCTGTATATATACAGTTTGCAAAATTTATATTGAGTGTGTACATATACATTTTGCATAGTTTATATACAAATATACAATTCTTGAAATTATAAAAAATAAAAGAATGAGAAAGTAGGGGGAGGGGGGAGGGATTAATAGAGGGTCAGGAATGGAGGAGGGGAGAGAGAAGGAGGAGAGAGGCGAGAAAGAATGAGAGAAAGAGAGGAATTTAACGTATATCTATGTTTTGTAATTACGCAAACATTAACCATGTCTTGTAATTATGGACTAAAAGTTATTTATATCTGAATTTTTGTCATATAAAAACCTAAAACTCTTCATTGCTTCACTTTACATTTTGTTCATTCGTTCGTCAAGTTGTAATTAGTTTTTTTTTTTTTTTTATGGAATTATGTTATAGTTAATTACTTTATGGAATTAAGTTTTTAATAATTTGTCTCCAATTCTTCATTCTTTTGTATGCTCACATTTTATGTGAAGGGAACTTTCAGACAAGCTACTGTGACTAGTGACTAAAAAATTGAACCACTGAGTATCCACATAATATTACTTTGAAAGATAGTAGTTTAGACGTCTTAGTAATTTGCCAACTTAATTTTAATTGAAACTACTCTATGACCATTATTTTTATTTTTCTATCTTTTTAGTGAAAACATTTAATTTTTTTCTTCAATCATATTATAATTGTAAAAAATCGAGAAAATCGAAAAAACCAACTAAAACCGAAATTAAAAAACCGATTGTATATTGGTTTGATTTGGTTTATAGATTTAGAAAACCGACATTATTGGTTTGGTTATATTTTAATGAAAAATCGAACCAACCCGACCTATGTACACCCCTAATCACGATATTTAAATACGTATATCTCAATTAATTTCAAAAAATATTTATTACTTATTTTTCAAAGAATACCTAAAGTTTAATCACATTTAATATAGTAATAAAATTATTATCTGTTCACTTTAATTTAATTATTTTTGAAAGAGAAATACAAAATATGTGGGGGGAAATGATATGATTTGTCGGCCGTAATCATTTCCAAAAATAATATAAAAATGAAAAGAATTTAACTTTTCCAAAATTTACGTATACGTTAACGTATTATCTATATTAGGAAAAAAGGTACATCATGATCATTATAAATTTGGTAAAAGATGCAATTTATACTGTGATAAATTTAATTTTGTAATAATTTCTGCAACCATAAAATATATTTGTAAAATTAAGAAAAGACCTTGGTGATAATTGTGAGGACAAGAAAAATAGTCTTTTGAATCAATTCTGAATAATTTTTATTTTGTTTTATGTTGATTAAAATTAAATACTTTTTGGTCTTATTTGTTTTTGTCTAATGAAATTTTTAGATCTAAATCATAATTGTTTTGACAAGGCCTGCTAGTTATATTGTTTATTTTGGATCTAGATTCGCCCGATTTTAAATATGCATGTCAATATAATATATTATTTTATTTATTTATATACTCAACATTTTTTTCATGTATTTTGTTGACGTGAGATTTTCATACTAGGGTGTTACAATAATCATTTTAATAGTAACTATCAAGTGCATTTGTGTTTGTATTTCACAATCATTTAATGAATCTGAATAATTTTGAAAGATTAAAATTTATGACAAAGACTTTATATCATTAAGATGTATATTTAATACTGCAACTTTTATAAATATGATAGTTCAAAATTACTTGATTCACTTTCACGATCAATAACCTATAATTCGATAATTGATAATAAAAAACGTTTGTAAATTTTTAAAAAATTTAATTCAATTCGGTAAATTAGTTTTTATAAATAATAGGCAATTGCCTAGATAGTAAGTATTTTCTACTTTAAATCCTGAGATCGTAGGTTCGCATCACAAAAAAAACTTGAGAGATCCTAAGACAAAAGTAAAAAAGAACTTTAATATAATACATTTTGATTCGATTCGATAATTCAATAATATAATATCTTAGGATTAAAAATGAAAAATGCTTACTATCTAAAAATTCGCTTATATATACCATAAATAGATTTACCGAATTGAATCAAATTTCGCAAAATTTGACAAAATACTTTCCATTACTAATTATCTAATTATCAAAATCAAAACAATGACCAAACACTCACTCCTATTTTTCTTTGACATAGCGATATGTAACATAAGAAATGATGAAGTAGAAAATACTTACCATCTGAACATCAAGCACGGATTTATCAAATCGAATTAAATTTTAAAAACTTTGACCAACTATTATCTATTACCAAATATTGAATTATCAAAATCAAACTAAAGATAAAAAAACTCACCATATATTTTCTTTGACAGAGTGATAATATACCAAGGATGAGTTGTTGAACATACAAGAAGCTCATAGTCATGATATTCATTTTATCCATATTATCAACTTGAATTCGTGATTTTAAAATTGAAAGTAAAAAATATTTATCATTCAAACGATTGTTTATTATCTATTCAAATCAGGTCAAACTTTAAAATTTCAATAATATGATATTCATTTTTTCCATATTATCAACTTGAATTTATGATCTTAAAGTTGAAAGTAAAACATACTTACCATTCCAACAACTGTTTATTATTTATCCAAATAGGATCAAACTTTAAACTTTCAATATTTAACTATTTAATCCCAAAATACTCACTATATATTTTATTTGACAAAGTGATATACACCAAAAAAAAAAAAAAGTACTCATATGACACAGTAGTAAATGCTTAGGTATAAACTTAAAAGAATTAGTCGTTGAACATACAAGAAGCTTATAGTCATGATGAATATCAACTTAAATTCCCGATCTTAAAGTTGAAAATAAAAAATATTTGTCATCTGAGCAACTTTTTATCATCTATTAAATCAGATTAAATTTTAAAATTTAATATTCAATTATTTTTAATATCAATTATTAAAATCAAACCAAATATCAAAACACTCACCATATATTTTTTTTGACAAAGTAATATATATTGAAAAAAAAAAAACTATGGCATAGTAGTAAGTGATAGGTGTAAATAAAAGGATGAGTTGTTAAACATACAAGAATCTCATTCATTTTACTCCATATTATTAATTTGAACTCATATTTTAAAGTTAAAAATAAAAACTACTTACTATCAGAGCAACTATCTATTATCTATTAAATCAAATCAAACTTCGAAATTCAGTATCCAACTATTTTTAACATCAATTATCAAAATCGAATTAAATATCAAAATATTTATTATATATTTTCTTTGCTAAAGTGATATATATATATATATATATATATATATATATATATATATATATATATATATAAACACTCCTTTGACATAGTAATAAATGCATAGGTGTAAACTTGAAAGGATGAGTAATTGAACATACAAGAACCTCATAGTGGTTGCATTCATTTAACCCCATTATTAATTTGAACTCATTTTAAAGTTGAAGGTAAAAAATACTTACCATTCAAACAATTTTCTATTATCTATCAAATTTAAAAAATCAATATTTCACTGTTTTTATTATCAATTATCGAATTATCAAAATCGAATCAAATACCAAACTTACAAAGTCATACATATATATATACATATATAAAAAAACAATATATTAAATGCTATGTGTAAATTTAAAAAATGAGTTGTCAAACATACAAAAAAAACTCAGCATTCATTTGTTTTCTTATTGTCAGTTTAAACTCACAATCTTGAAGTTAAAAAAAAAAGTGATTATTTGACCAATTACTCTCAAATACTAATTATAGAATTATCAAAATCGAATCGAAGATCCAACACACATCAGTACATCTTTTTGTGTGGTCATATTACTCTATAATAGAAATGGCAATGTTGAGCAGCTTAGGGTCATCCCGTCTGCTTCAGCTGCTTCAAACGTAGTCTTACTATGTCACCCCTAATTAATTATTATAAATTATTTCATTTAAACATTATAATATTAATAATATTTAAAAAAAGGGTAGTTTTCAAAATGACTACTAAGTTCCTTAAAATTTCACTTATTATTATTCGCAAAAAAAAAATTAACTGCTCCAATCGTAATTTTAATATATCACCTCTAATTAATTATTATAAGTTATTTACGTATTAAAAATTAATAATATTTAATAAAAAAGACAAACATTTTTGATATGTCTGCTTTGGTTGGTTCGACGTAATTTTACTATATCACCCCTAATTAATTATTATGAGACATCTAAGTATTAAAAATTAATATTAAAAAAATATTATAAAGTCATCTAAGTTTTAAAAAATTAATAATATTTAATATTAAATTAACTTGATGTCTTATATGAGATCCACTTAATTTTTTTCAAAAGTATTTTCTTATATCAATTTTGTTATATTATTTCTAATTAGTTATTATAATTCATTCAATACATGTCTACTTCGCTGCTTCAATCACAATTTTATTATATCACCCCTTATTAATTATTATGGTCATCTAAGCATTATGCCACTTAAATTGAATAATTATATATAAGAGGGAGTTTATGCTTAAGCAGGCAGCAGGTCGGCATGCCTACTTCAGCTGCTACAACCGTGTTTTTACTATATCACCCTTAATTAATTATTATAAGTTATTTACGTATTAGAAAATTAATAATATTTAATACAAATAAGTAAAATAAACACTTCTAACATGTCTGCTTCAATTGCTTCAGCCATAATTTTACCATATCACCCCTAATTAATTATTATAAGTCATTTGAGTATTAAAAAATTAATAATATTTAATAAAAAAAATGAAATAGACATAAAATAATAAATTAACTCTTGATATTTTAAATTAGCTTGACTTCTTATATGAGACTCACTTAAATTATTTTCACAAGTAATTATTTATAGTTATTATGCTATATCACTTTTAATACATGTCAGCTTCGCGACTCCAATCATGATTTTACTATATCATCCCTAATTATTTATTATGGTTATTTAATCATTAAAGAAAATTCTATTATTAGTATCCTCTATAAGAAGTCACAATAAGTAGCTGAAGCAGGCTGCTCATGTTCGACATGCCTGACTCAGTTGTTTCAATTGCGATTTTATGATATTACTCCTAAGTAATTATTATAAGTCATTTATGTATTAAAAAATTAATAATATTTAATAAAAATTAAAATAGATATTTATAACATGACTGTTTCAACTATTTCAATCATAGTTTTACTAAATTACTCATACTTAATTATTATAAGTCATTTAAGTATTAAAAAATTAATAATATTTAATAAAATAAAGTAAAATAGACGTAGAATGATAAATTAATTTTTGATGTTTTAAATTAACATGACGTCTTATATGGAGCCACTTAAAAAAAAATTCACAATTATTTTTTATAATAATTTTACTATGTCACTTCTTATTAGTAGAATAGAAAAAAATTATTATAAATCATAATAATTAAGAACTTAAATTATTTTAAAAATATAATTGACTATCAATGTCCCAAAAGTTTGAACAACTTAAAATATCATTATACAAATTTCATCAATCTGAATATAATATTATATATCTAACTTAGAATTTATCAACCAAATAAATAAAATTTTTAATTAAATGATAGAATTATATATAACGTAAAATTTTTAAGGATCAACATTAAACACTGCGTAGCACGGCATAAGCTGGCTAGTATATATAGAACTATAGAAGTGATATACATCAAAAGAGAAAAAAGAAAAAATAACTACTCATATCAAATATAGTAGTAAAAAAAGGGCAAAATTCAGAAAACATATTTATCCCCTTAACTATGAGTTTGATAACAATAGTTTCATAATTACATAATATAGCAAGATGTATTTTGTATTTTTGTAAATTGTTGCTACAAAAGTACAAATATATATGATTTTTACTGTCCTTATAATCGATATGTATTTTGTATTTTTATAAATTATTGCTACAAAAATATAAATATATATGCTATAAAATATAATTTGATAAAAGTGTTGCTATTTTTTTTTGTAATTTAATAGTTAAGCATATTGCTTTATTTATTTTTTTCGTAAAAAAATAAATGCTTAGGTGTAAACTTAAAGGGATGAGTTGTTGAATGTAGAAGGAGGCTCACATAGCATTGAATGGTTAACCCCACATTATCAAAGTGGGCCTCCATCACCCTCCTCATAGTCTTTGCGTGTCCACTGCCCAAATCTTCTCTTTCCTTCTCTCTCTCTCTCTCTGTCTCCTCTTTCTCTCTCTTCACTCTCTCTGATTTTGCTCCAAATCAAAGCAAACATCTCCGTAGTCTCTTTGTTATACAGTCAAAAAAGACAAGTTCGGTTAGTGAAAAAAGCTTTAAGTTTAACTTAGTTTAATCGTTGATGGTTGGTTGTAGTTCTATGATTGTTTACTTTGGACTTTGGAGTAATGGTGATTTTGCTGGATGTTGTTAGTGATGGGTGATTGGAGATTTACTGACTTGATGTGTGTGTGTTTGATTGACTAACTGTTTTTGCATGAGTAATAGAACAGTGTTTATTTGCTTGTCCATTTTGGATTTACTCATTAGTGGCTCTTTTGTTTGGGTTTGATTGGGTGTTTTTAGCTTCTTTTGGGGTTGTTGAATTATGGGTTTTCTTGATTTTGCTTGCTCATTCTGGATTTGCTCATTAGTGTTTAGCTTTCGTTTGGGTTTACTGTTGCTGAATTCTGGATATTCATTGAGTTTTGTAGCTTTCTGCTGAATTTGATTGGAAGTTTGTTAGATGGGGTTTGATGATAACTAGTTCTTGAATCACCCCACAAGTATATATATATATATTTTTTTTGAGATGTTTACATTTCCGGTGTTTGAGTGATGGGTGATTGGAGATTCATTGACTTACTTCTTTGAATCGAGTATAAGCAATTTTTACTTGCTTGCTCATTTTGGTTTTGCCCATCATTGTTGCTTTGCTTTGATTGGGTGGGGTTGCTGAATTCTGGATTTTCATTGAGTTTTGTAGCTTTCTGCTGAATTTTATTGGGAGTTTGTTAGATGGGGTTTGATTATAATTAGTTCTTGAATCACCCCACAAGTATATTTCTGCTATTCTAGTAATGGTAATTGGAGATTCATTGACTAATATCGCTTTGCATTGACTATTAGACATTTTTTATTTGCTTGCTCATTTTGGATTTGCTCATCAGTGTTGCTTTGCTTTGATTGGGCGGTGTTGCTGAGTTCTGAATTTTCTATAGTTTTATAGCTTTCTGCTGAATCTGATTGGGAGTTGTTAGATGGGGTTTGATGATAATTAGTTCCTGAATCATCCCACAAGTATATTGTTTGGGATGTTTCTGGTATTTCAGTAATGGGTAATTGGAGATTCATTGGCTTACTGCTTTGCATTGACTATAAAACAGTTTTTATTTGCTTGCTCGTTTTGGATTCACCCATCGTTGTTGCTTTGCTTTGATTTTCCTTGAGTTTTGTAGAATTTAAGTGGAAATTTTTTACATGGGTTTTTATCTTTTGTGTTACTGATGCAGTAGTATTGGGAATCGCAGGGGGAAAGAGATGTCTTTCGTTGGTGTTATTGTTTCTGATCAATGGCTTCAAAGTCAATTCACTCAGGTGGAGCTCAGAAGCCTCAAAACCAAAGTACGATTCGACCCTTTTATCTAATTAATGCATTGTTTTTGAATGCGGATGTTGATAATCTGTTGTTAGAGTTAATGATTGACTGTTTAATTATTTTATTTTTTTGCTTGCTCTTTAGTTCATTGCAGTTAAGAGCCAGAATGGTAAGGTTACAGTTGGAGACTTACCGCCTTTGATGGTGAAATTAAAGGCTTTCAATGAGATGTTTAATGAGGAAGAGATCTGGAATATCTTGGGCGAATCAGGTTCTGACGCAAATGATGAGATTGATTTCGAAAACTTCCTTAAAGTGAGTATTTAATCAAGTTATTTGTAATTCCATTAGTGAGTCCATCTGGTTTGTTTACTTTTTGCTAATTGATAGAATGGAAATGAACAATGTAGATTAGTCTAGTAGTTGAACAATTATTTCTGGGGGTCTAGGTGATTAACTAGAAAGTGGAATTTACTGTACTTTCAACTCATTATTCTGAATTTCACGCAAATGATGAGATTATTTTGAAAGCTTTTTTTACAGTGAGTATATAATTAAGTCATTTGTATTTCCTTTAGTGTCTTTGCTATTGACTAAATGGAAATGAACAAAGTAAATTAGTCTAGTAATTAAAGAAAAGTTTCCTGGAATTCTAGCCGATTAACTAGAAAGTGGAGTTTACTAAACTCTTACCTCATTGTTCTGAATTTCAGTTTAGTGACATTATGGTCAATTGCTTGTGATGAACAGACATACTTGAATCTACAAGCTCGAGCTGCTCCAAAAGTAGGCAGTTCTAAAAATTCTTCCTCGTTCCTGAAAGCCTCCACAACAACACTTCTTCACACAATCAGTGAATCAGAGAAAGCATCATATGTTGCTCATATAAACAGCTATCTAAGAGATGATCCGTTCTTGAAGCAATTTCTTCCAATAGATCCAGCTTCGAATGCTTTGTTTGACTTGGCAAAAGATGGGGTTCTTTTATGGTATTAAACTTAATCTGCTTTGTGATGCTCCAAATTATGCGTGGATCTGTGACGAAAGTTTCTGTTGGCTCATTATACTTTTCTTTTATGTGGTTCGTTAGTAAGCTAATCAATGTAGCTGTACCTGGAACAATAGACGAGCGGGCTATTAACATGAAACGAGTAATCAACCCATGGGAGAGAAATGAGAATCACACCCTTTGCCTCAATTCTGCAAAGGCTATTGGCTGTACTGTTGTCAATATTGGCACTCAGGACTTGGTTGAAGGACGAGTAAGTGGAATCTCGCTCTCTTCATTTGCACTACCTGAATGTACCTCTGAGTTGTGTGTAATTCTTTTTATTCTACATCTTTGCAGCCTCACCTAGTACTTGGGCTGATTTCTCAAATCATAAAGGTTAGCTCCTGATTTATGTTTCTTTGTGTTTTCTGCCTAGCTTTTACGGAGGGATAAAAGGGCACGACATTTATGGCAGATTATGTTTGGTGTTAATAGCATACCACGTGAGATTTGGGTTGATTATACTGACTCTTTTCTCTGGCTCTATCCTGTCCTGGTTCTTGCCAATTGTGGCATCTTAAGATCCAACTATTGGCAGATCTCAACCTCCGGAAGACCCCTCAGCTCGTGGAACTTGTGGAAGACAGCAATGTAATTTAATCTCTCTTGTCCAATGTGGCTCTAGTTTTATTTCCAACCCATGTGCATGTCTACAAACTATACAAGCACATATCTGATTGTTCGTAACTTGTTCAGGATGTTGAGGAGCTCATGGGGTTAGCACCAGAAAAGTTATTACTAAAATGGATGAATTTTCATCTCAAGAAAGCTGGCTACAAGAAAACCGTGGGAAATTTTTCTTCTGACTTGAAGGTATATGTATTATCTTTGTCTTCCCCTATCCATCCAATATCAATTAGTTAAAAAGTTTCCTGTAAAGGAATTTTTGCTTTATTCACCTTGTCCAAAATAAAATAGAAGTTTCTGTCAAGGAATTCTTGCTTTTACAGATTAGAGATGGTAATTCAAATAGTTTGACAAGGTTAGATGCATGCTTATTTGTAACACTCCGTCTTTTAAATTTTACCAGACCTACTTTCACCTAATTGGTTTGACCTTTTAATTTTTTATATGACAGTTTTCTGCATCTTAAAGGTAATATGTAATACCATTTGCCGTCAATGCAACAAGTTACTCCATATCCAAATTCACTTCTAATATTAATTCAAATATATCTGTGAAGCTGTAATATGACTTCCATTTAACGATCTCTCTCAATTTCCATGCTAGTCAAAAGGGACTATCTAATTTGGAAGGAAGGAAATATGGAATACATAACTTCAACTTATCAGAAGAAATTGGGTACTTATTTTCAGGATTATCATTTGAGGCATGGAAATGCTGCTGTATCTTTAATTTAGGAGAGGATGGGGACCAATAAGTCCTTTGATGTAGTTGGCATGTTCTAGCATTCAAGAATCAATTTTCTTGGTTTAAAATCATGAAAAGCCTGGGTTCTGAAAGGTTTATTAAGTTCCTTTGAAAGTTAATAGAAATGAAGGTGCAAATACACATTCCAATCCAGCTCAGGATATAATATGACGAATAGTGTGACGTAATATCTAAGCTACACCTTGACTAATGTTGACCCATTTGGATTTTAAAAATGACATCTATAGCTGCATATTGGCCTATTGGCAGTTACATAGTTATGCTCTTTCCTGCAGGATGGGGAGGCCTATGCTTACCTACTTAATGTACTTGCACCAGAGCATTGCAACCCAGAAACCTTGGATGTCAAGGATCCCGCTGAGAGAGCTAACTTAGTTCTTGAGCATGCAGAGAAAATGGATTGCAAACGATACCTAGATCCAAAGGACATAGTTGAAGGCTCATCCAATTTAAATCTTGCTTTTGTTGCACAAATATTCCACCAGAGGTAGGAAGCTAACATGGCTTCACTATTTTTATCTTTTGTGACTCCTTTTGTGGTTGTCCACAGTATGATATTTAGGACATAGTTGAAGGTTCAGCCAATTTATATCTTGCTTTTATTGCACAAATATTCCAGCAGAGATAGGACCCTAATGCAGATACACTCTTTCTCTTTAATCTTTTATACCTCCTTTTGTTGTTGTGCTCCATATGATACTTGACAACATAATCATAGACGCACAAGAGGAGTAGATCACATTTTTTTTCAAGGAACATTTAACTGCTATATGAACCAATCATGTATTTGTTGTGCATGTATGGCTTCATTTTCCTCTTTTGTTTCATTGCTTGAGATATCTATTTTGTTTCTTTTTGATGCTCCACTTAGATTCTAAAAGAAAAGCAATGTACCTACAAAAATTGTCATCTGCCCCTAATCATTGAATGAAGTTCTGGAGCCTTCTGTTGCCATTCTAAGTCTGAATGAGGCTGATCACTGCATTTTCAGTTTTCTTGATATATCATTTTGGTTTTTGGTTTTGAGTCGCGAAAGGAGAGGGTGATGCTAGTTTTCTAATTGAAGCATATTGCCTTTTTTGATAAATGGGTTTCTTTTTCAGGAGTGGGTTGTCTACCGACAGCAAGAAGGTATCCTTTGCAGAGATGATGACAGATGACGAGCTAATTTCTAGAGAGGAGAGATGCTTCCGATTATGGATTAATAGTCTTGGGATAGCCTCTTATGTCAATAATTTGTTTGAAGATGTAAGAAATGGGTAAGTGACAGTTTTTGTAGCATGGCTCATTCCAGATATTAAAAAGGACATCTGCTAGTAAAAGTTGTTACTGGAATTTGTAGGTCGAGTTTAGCTGTCCTCTGGTTGCTAGTATCTTTGACGCCTCAACCTTACCATTCATTTTTGCAGATGGATACTTCTGGAGGTGTTGGACAAGGTTTCTACGGGATCTGTTAATTGGAAGCACGCAACAAAACCTCCAATAAAAATGCCGTTCAGAAAAGTTGAGAACTGCAACCAAGTTGTCAGGATCGGGAAGCAGTTGAAGCTTTCCCTTGTAAATGTGGGAGGAAACGACTTTGTCCAAGGGAATAAGAAGCTTATACTTGGTAATGTCTTAGAATCTATTTTGTTTGTTTCGCATGTGAAAAGTGAGGCTTATTTTTCCTTCTTGCCTCTCTGTCACACCTAATTGCTTTCAAGCTTTATGAACTTCCAAGTAATACATTTGGGCTATTTATTCAAGCTTAATGATGGTATTATAAACTATTCCACTCAAGGAGCTTTTGGGTTGTTATCCCACTGTAATCATCCTCTGTATGATGTGTATAATGATTCATCTTCAATAAGCCAGCAAGCTAAGACTTACTATTTGTGACATATAGTCATTGATCGTACATCGTAAGATGTGTTTTGTTATTATGGTGCTAAAAGCAAAGAAATCTTCTAGGACCCTGTAAATGAGTAATGAGTAGTCTGGGCTATTAGATTTTTAATTTTAACAGCTTCAGAATTTTAGTTGTATTTTTTCTTGAAGCTTGTGATGTGGTTGCACATATTAAATCATCATAATTCATGGTTAAGCAGTCTTACGTATAACCTGAACCAGTCTCTACTCATGATCTGTTATTATGTATCCTCAGCAGTGAACTTTTTAATCTTGTGTGTGTGTTTTCATGTGATTATGTTGTTCATGCAACTAGATATCTTAGTTTTGCTTCTTCGAATGATGTGCTACTACGACATATGTAAATCTTGTGAATTAGTGCTTCTTAGCACATCACTTATATATTCATATATACATTCTTTTCCAGCTTTCCTGTGGCAGTTGATGAGGTTTAATATGCTTCAGCTTTTGAAGAACTTGAGATCGCGTTTCCGAGGGAAGGAGATTACTGATGCCGATATTCTCATGTGGGCAAACAAAAAAGTGAAAAACACTGGAAGAAAATCTAAAATGGAGAGTTTTAAGGTGAAGTATCACCATTTCCTGTTCAATTGGCATAATTTCATCTTTGACTACCATGATTTTAACTTACAATTAGTGGCTTTTGTTTAGGATAAGAGCCTCTCAAGTGGATTATTCTTTCTCGAGCTTCTCACTGCTGTGGAGCCAAGGGTTGTTAATTGGAATCTTGTCACCAAGGGTGAAAGTGGTATGGAGTGGATTCTTGCAAAAAATTAACTTTATGTATTTTTTTCTCTTCTTTGGGCATGTAGGAAGGTCATTTCCCAATCACTCTCCGTATACTGATCTGCCACAGACTTCTCTCACTTTCATAATCAAGAATGTCGTCCTGCACTTGCAATGTTGAATTCAGTTCTCATGAACAACTAGCTGTAAACTCTTCCTTAGTGTTAAATAAGAATTTGAGGAATTTGACTTTCTATAGGGTTCCTTTATTGGCTTTCAATGCTTGCAGTTTTCTAACATCACTCAAAAGAATATCGAGTTTCTCAAAAGTGTCAATAGTACGACGGGTGTTGATTTTTCATTCTACTTATTGTCATCTAGTGGATGCAGTGCTCCAAACTGAACTTGCTTTTGTTCCGTGACAGATGAGGAGAAGAAGTTGAATGCTACTTATATCATCAGTGTCGCACGGAAACTTGGGTGTTCTATCTTTCTATTGCCTGAGGATATCATGGAGGTGAGTATGCTGTCATATTGCTTGTTATGTTCTTGCCATCATGGTGAATTGCATTTAGTAGTTCATGTCCATGGAATCCATTAAGAGGCAAACTTCTTTTGCTCCCACTAAAGAACCATATCCTAGAGTACCTTACTGATTTTCACCTATCTCTTGCTCTTTTGATGTGTGTCTGTGGGTGGGGGGTGGAGGTTAGTGTGGTGGTTTTACATGTCGTAACAAAGACCAGATAAATACAATTTAAACTTTACAAGGTAGAAGAAAATAAAAACTTTCTAGGAGTTTTTAAGACATGTTTAAAACAGAGACTATTTGACAAGTGAGGCTAGTTATAGAGGTTGAGCATCTCCACCATCAACTGGTAAGTTGAAAGTTCGAGTCACGCTGGGGGAGGGATGAAACAGGAACAGATGATTCTCTGTCCAGTTACAATACAGAGAGAAGTATGTCCTCTACTGCTTCTTCCTATATTCTTTTCTGTGCAAAGATGTAGTCCTGGGACCTGATTGTGACACAAACCTTCTTGGGCTCATGTTTGGACAGGTTAACCAAAAGATGATCCTCACTCTCACTGCCAGCATAATGTACTGGAGCCTTCAGCAGACAGCTGACGATGCAGAGTCTCCCGCAAGTACTGTTGCATCTGATGCATCACCAGCAAGATCTACGAATGGCTCTATGTCCCCCTTGCTTGCTGTTTCGCCTGATGCATCCCCTGCACCCTCAATTAGTGGAGCATCATCGGCTACTCCCGATGCATCCCCAGCACCATCAGTAAATGGAGATGATGAAACCCCACTTATTGCTGAAGTGTCAAAGTTAGAGTTGGCTCCTGATGATGCGTCATCTGATACTACTGAAGTGTCAAAGTTGGAGTTGGCTGCTGACGATGGACCATCTGATACTACTGAAGTGTCAAAGTTGGAGTTAGCTGCTGAAGACGGGCCATCTGATACTACTGAAGTGTCAAAGTTGGAGTTGGCTGCTGCTGATGGACCGGCTGATACTACTGAAAGGTCAATGTTGGAATTGGCTGCTGACTCTACACCATCCGACACTACTGGAGTCTCAAAGTTGGAGCTGGCTTCTGACGATACACCATCCAACACTACTGAACTCTCGAGGTCGGAGCTGGCTGCTGACAGTGCACCATCGGATCCATTAGCATCCCCAGTGCAGGTTGAAGGTGCAGAGAAACCACCAAACGTGCCATCATCCTCATTACTTGAGGATACACAACACCAGTACAGCCTCTTCTCATGAAGTTGAATACGAAGGTACAGAACCAGATAATGAACAATAGTTCATCGTTTTTGTTTTTATAGCTAGAAGGGACAAATAATAAGCAAGGGAAGAAAGCAAGAAGAACAAACATAAACGAAGAGAACACGTGTTTTATGTGAATGATAGTAAAGTGCAAAATGCGTTTAGATACAAATATAGAAACACAATGTTATCAACTCAGCGCGATAGTACACACCTCTGGAAGAATCAACTGTACTTTTTCCAATTTTGTTTCCTGACTACTTTATATGTAGTAGTGTTTTCCCTTCTGAATGTAATTAGAATTTGGTTCATTAGATGTATGATTAGATTTCGAAAATATTCCCAACGATTCATACTTTTTTTTTTCTGAGGTAGCTGCACTTACACATATAATGAAGGGGTAGAATAATAAAACTTTTGTGCATTTATTCATTTGATTTATTCAAGATCATTTTAACCTCGAGATTCTGATGATATCCAATGTGCTCAACTTCAAAATTTTGATGAGATCCAATGTGTTTTAACTTTGAAATTTTGATGAGATTCGATGTGTTAGTGTTGATATGATTGCATCTAACCAATTTTTACTAGTTTTGCGCACTTGTGTGACTACCATTCCTAACCAACAAGAGTTGTGGTGTAGTGGTGGGACTGTTCCACCCTTAATCAGAGGTCTCGGGTTCGAACCCTGGATATGGAGAAATCCTGTTGGGGGTAGCACTACCTCCCACAATGGGCTTTGCAACGTGCGATCTGGATTAGTCGGATTTCAATGGGCATTGGACGCCATTAATCAGAGGTCTCGGATTCGAGTCCCGGAGAAAATCCGAGACTTCAATGGGCATCGGAGACCGGTGGGAAAGCAAAAAGAAAAAAAGACTACCTTTCCTAAGAAAAACAAGATTTCAAGGTCACACTATCTAAATGATTAAACAAACTTTGCACATGTAACTTACTTAAAATACACCCTTCTACCTCATTTCTCAAGATCAAGACATTAACATAAATCTATATTATATTACTACTATTTATAACTTATACTATAAACTTGTGGTACAATTACAAGAAATGACATCAATTTATGTTCCTGTCTCTATAATTCCCTCTCTTTGTTACTGCTACTTCTTCTCATCCAAATTACCAAAAGGTATACCAAGGCTAATTTCTCTTTTACCCATTATTCATCTCTTCACAATCCTCCCACTTTACTTTTCTTCTGCATTTCTTATAGCACTCACCACTTTCTTCATTACTTGGCTTGCCAACTTCAAGCTCACTCTCTTTGCATTTGATCAAGGACCACTTGTTATCAACGCGCCCGCGGCCAACGCGAAGAAATTATCTCTACTGGTCTTCATTTGCATAGCCACTCTCCCTCTCAGAGCCAAACAACACGGCTTTACGTCGAATTTCAACAGGAAAATCCCATTGAATTTGCCTGCAGAATGTGTCATACTTGCTGCATGCATGGAGATGATTTTACGTGCAACAAGTGAAATGCATCACAAGTTGGTTTTGATTGTGTATTGTCTGATGATTTTCCTTGTGATTGATATTCTCGTCGCGTTTTCGAGCTTTATCATTAAGTATTTTGTTGGTTTAGAGGTCGAGTTAGATCCGCCATCGAACGAACCTTATTTCTCAACTTCGCTGCAAGATTTCTGGGGAAGGAGATGGAATCTCACTGTAACGAATATGTTGCGCCTGAGTGTGTATAACCCAGTGAGGTGGGTGGTGGTGGTGGTGGTGGGTAAAGAGCGGGCCCGATGGGCTCAACGTGTTGCCATGCTGGCAACTTTTCTTGTTTCGGGATTAATGCATGAGCTGATATTTTACTACGTTAATAATGTGAGGCCTTCCTGGGAAATGACAGGCTTTTTTGCACTTCACGGGCTTTGTGTGGTGGTGGAGACTGATGTTAAGCGGGCTTTGAAGGACACGTGGCGGCTTTCCGGGCTTATTTCGGGCCCGTTGACCATTGGGTTTGTGATGGTAACTTCTTTTGGGCTTTTTTTTCCACCATTGATTAGAAATGGTGCAGATGTAAAGGTACTTGAAGAATTTGTGTTTTGCTGTGACTTCTTCAAACTCAAAATGCTTCAGTTTGTGAGTCATTTTGGATAAAATTAGTAGTATACTATTTGTGCGATGCGCGGTTAATATTAAATAAATTAGACATAAAAGTATTATCTGTGGACTATGATCAAAACATATAAACCCTTTCTCTTAATTAGTTATTTTTGTCCTACAATAAGCTATTTTCCTAAATATTGATATTTAGCAAACTATCAATATTCAATCAGAATCTATTAGCGAACAAGAAAAAAATAATTTATTCATTAATCATTTCAACAGAAAGGTGTAATATTAATGTTATTGTTGCTGTTCCTTTTTTTTTTGGTGGTTTCCCTTCCAGTGTCCACTATCCGCATTGGAGTCCGACTAACTCGGATTCGCGCTGGGTAGGGATTCATTCGGGGGTAACGCTCCCTACCAAGGATTTTTCCATACTTAGGGCTCGAATCCGAGACCTCTAGCTAAGGGAGGAGCAGCCCCATCCACTGCATCACATCCTTTGGTGGTGTTATTGTTGTTCGTGGTGAGAACCAAAATTCATTATATTTTGTCGCAACGAAGAATATGTAATTCTCGTTACTAATAGAGAAGTATGCATTTTGGATGATTGTACTTTTCACTTTTGGTATTATCATTATTGGTCCATTTCAATTCGTTTGTCTAATCTAATTTACATAAAATTTAAGAGAATTAAAAAAATTGTTGAACCATGTGATTCTTAAAAAAATTGTTGAACCATGTGATCTCAAACTAAATATATGCAAAATATTCTTTTAGTTTCTTTAACTAATTTACATTTATTACTTCTAGTTGTGTTTTCTTTTTTGTGGCACATGTATGTCCCTTTTGTGTGCTTTATTTAATTCATTTTTAAGTTCTCTCGTGTGGTAGGTAAAACTAATCAATTTCAAGTCAATAAAAACACACACACACTTATCATTTTCCAATTGCTATAGACCATTAAAGATAGAAAGCAAAATCCAAGAACAACCATAGTCCAAAAAAAAAAAAAATGTCATCAATTCATATTTTTCTCTATATAATTTTCTCTCTTTGTTATTGCTATTTCTTTTCATCCAAAATCCCAAAAGGAATTCCAAGGTTAATTTCTCTTCTTCCAATTATTTATTTCTTTACAATTCTCCCACTTTATTTTTCTTCTGCATTTCTTATAGGACTTACAACTTTTTTCATTACTTGGTTAGCCAATTTTAAACTCCTTTTATTTGCTTTTAATCAAGGTCCTCTTTCTTCCTTAACAAAAAATAATTTAACAATAAAAAATCTTCCTATTTTTATTTTTATGGCTTCCCTTCCTCTTAGATCCAAACAAAATAATATGGAAAAAAAACAAATCAAGAAAATCCCTTTAAATTTAGGTGTTGAATTTGTTCTATTTGCAATTATCTTGGAGTTGACTTTTCATTACAAAAGTCAAATACATCCAATATTGATCTTGATTTGTTATAGTTTATTGATATTTCTTGTAGTTGATATTCTTGTAGCATTATCTAGCTTTATTGTTAAAAATATTATGGTGGGGTTGGACTTAGAGCTAGAGTTACCATCAAATGAACCTTATTTATCAACTTCGTTACAAGATTTCTGGGGTCACAGGTGGAATCTCACGGTAACCAATATACTACGACTAACGGTATACGACCCCATGACGTCAGCATTGTGCCACGTGGTTGGTAAAGAGTGGGCCCGACGTGTCGCCATGCTGGCAACTTTTGTCGTTTCAGGGTTAATGCATGAGTTGTTATTTTATTACGTAAATGGTGTGAGACCTTCGTGGGAAATGACGGGCTTTTTTGTGCTTCACGGGCTTTGTGTGATGGGGGAGATTGGTGTGAAGAAGGGTTTGAAGGACACGTGGCAGTTACCAGGCTTTGTTTCGGGCCCGTTAACGGTGGGGTTTGTGGTGGTTACTGCATTTGGGCTTTTTTTCCCCCCAATAATTAGGAATGGTGCAGATGAAAGGGTGCTTGAAGAAGTTGGGTTTTGTTTTGACTTGTTCAAAGACAAAATGCTTCAATTTGTGGAATATTTTGGATAAAATGTATACCTTTTCTTTTTTTTTCTTTGCAATGTGAAATTTGTAAAGATTTGTGCAATTTCAGAGTGGTATTTTTGACTTTTGGTGTTATAGTGTTATGTGTTGTTACAATTTTGGAGAATCGCATCTCAAAAGCTAGCTAAATAAGTGTGAGAGTCCAAGGCTATATATACCCCACATCAATACTTTGTAGTATGAATGTGGGACTTTTTGTAATGGATCATGAAAAACCATCACGCTTCTTATCTGTCGTCCTCGACGGCTGCACACTGAATAACTTTCATTCTATTTTTGTAGGTAGCTCTTTTCGAGTAAGGTGTTCAAGTGTCTCGACAACAGTGCGCTAGTCATTACTAACACTACCGCTAGACATTACTAGCTCCGACCGAACACTGTCATACCGGCGTTACTATCCCAGCCACGATGGGTAGGAAGGATGATGGGTTGCTTCGATACCATTGTTACAATTTTAGGAGAATCACACCCTAAAAACTAGTTATTAAGGTGGGAGAGCTCAAGGCTATAAATATCCCACACCAATATTTTGTAGTATGAATGTGAAACTTTTTACAATGGATCATAAAAAATCACCACGCTCTGTATCTGTCGTCCTTGACGACTCCACTCTGAATAGCTTCCAATCTACTTTTGTAGATAGCTCTTTCGCAGGTAGCCCTTTTCGAGTCATGTGTCCAGGTGACTCGACGGCTGTGCGCTAGATATTACTAGCCCCAGCCGAACACTGTCATACCGATGTCACCATCCCAGGCACGGTGGGTACAGAGGGTGATGAGTGATTCTGATACCACTGTTACAACCTTGGGAGAACCATACCCCAAAAGTTAACTATTAAGATGGGAGAGGTCAAGGCTATAAAATATTTTGTAGTACCAATGCCGGACTTTTTGCAATGGATTATAACATGTGCCTTTAGACATTCTACTAATAAACATCATATATTAAAAAAAATAATTTGATGCACTAAGCTTCTATTATACATAGTTCCATAAAGAGTCGGATTATAAAAGTCCATTGTATGTAATTTTACCCTACATTTATGTAAGAGAGGTTGGTTCCGTAGGTCAAACTTGTAACCTCCTAATCACACGGTTACCAATTACGTCAAAACTTCCCTTAAAACAATATTATCTAATGATTTTTTTCTTAGTTTAGTAAATCAATCTTAAGAAATACGTCAATGTAATTTAGGCCCAAGCGTCTAATTTTACATTCATCATTTAAATTAAATTTTAAAAGATAGATTCGTAACATTAGATTGTGTTTTAATGTTTGCCCATATAGTATTTAACTTTACGGATAAAATATTAAACTATCATATGACATTTAAATAGATTTAGATAGTAATAGGGATAATCAACTAAAACTTTACATTTATACCCTGCTTTAATTTCCATATTGTTCAACTTAAATCTTTTTTTCTATACTAAAAATATATTTATAATACTTTTTTTTTTTCCATAAGCCTTGTAACTCACTCCAATGTCCCTTCCTTTTCAACCCACCATCTCTTGTCTATTTCTAGCTTTCTTTTATTTTTTGCTTTCTAGACTTTCCTTTTCTTTTATCTATTTAACATTTTAAATTCACTCCAATTGTTTGAAAATAAATTAAAAAATAATGTTAACACAAGAAGAAAACTAATGATCCACCAAAAAGAGAATGTAATCCAAGTGAAATTGTACAGAACAAATTCATCCATTTATCTATTTAAATACTTCCTCTATTTCTATTTCTCATAAATTCTTTTCAATTCGATTAACTATTAGCGGTATTTAAAATACTAGTTTGAAACAAGTTGAGATGTCCGACCGTAATTCGTAAAGTAAGATATTAGAAAAACTAAACGATGCAAATACAAATATTTATTAAGTTATCCAACATATTTAACAGACAAACATTTTAAACGACGCGAACCATTATTCATCTACCAGGCATGGTTGGTAAAATTACACGAGTAGTGCTCGAATATGACCTATAGATATAGTCAAACTTAGTAGCTAGTTCAAACTCTCTATTTATCTTAATTAATTCAGTGTTAATGTACAATAATTATTAACTCAATATAGTAACTTCCAACAAACTCGAATCACAAACTCATAAGCTTCAAAGTTCAATTTCGACTCTAATACAAGTTACGTGCATCTTTCAGGAATAGAGCTAGAGCATCAACTTCAATCGAACCCGATAGCCACTATCTATTATTTCAAACATAGTACATTTCTAAAATAGACTACTAAACACCAACAAATTACTAACTTTAAACTCAATAACTCAAAAACACATATAATTCAAAACTCATAGATTTCAAATACCGATTCCCTTTTTGCTCGAAAGAGGAAGGAAAAGAAGTATTTCCTTATATCTATTGTATACTTCCGTTGTTTCATTTTAATTGAGCATATTTCATTTTACATGGTAATTAACATATCATAAATTGAACGGTAAATTTTACTGTTTTACACTTCATCCATATCAACTATATTCATTGGGAAAAGAATATGATGGATATTGGAATGGTAATTGCTCATATTTAGTAGCCGTTTGACCATGAAAACTAAAATTTTTTGGGGTTAGAATTGAAGTTGGAGTTGAAATTAGAGTTGGAGTTGTGTTTGGACATGTGTTTTTTGAAACTTTTTTTTGACTTTTGAAAAACGTTTTAAAATATGATTTTATGCCCCAACTTTTACAAACTATCAAAATCACCCAACTTTTACAAATTATGCAAAAGGCATGCAACAAACAGCAGCATAACTATCCTAAAATCTTTCAGCGAAGTGAGAAAATTACAAAGAGTGTCAACTTATGCAATTCAAACTGATTTGCTTTTAAAGTATCTCAACTATTAATAGCTACAAAAGAAGATTGAGTAAACTGATTAATTAAGATTGGAGGCAGCAAATCAACCTATAAAATATATGCATAAATGGAAGAGATGAATTTGTAGTCCATTAATTATTAATGGGAAAAGACATCATTTTCACCTCATACTATACAAGAAAAGTCCAAGCCACACCTAAATTATATAAGTGACCTATTACACACCTTAACTATATAAAAGTGATATTATTACCTCCCTTCGACCCCCATTCTAAGGCGCGTGTGTTACACTTATTTTAGGCGCGTCCAACCTATTAAATAAAAAAAATAAACGGCTAAAAACATTAAGGGAAAATGCATCGTTTCCACCCCAAACTATAGTCGAAAAGTCGAATCCACACCTAAACTATATAAGTGACCTATTACACACCTTAACTATAAAAAAGTGATACTTTTTACTGACATGATGCTGACGTAGCAGCGCGTGTAAAACACTACACCACATGCAAGTGGTGGTGACCTGATAGGGTGTAAATAGTTTCACTTTTTTATAGTTTAGATGTGTAATAGGTTACTAGTATAGTTTAGGTGTGACTTCGACTTTTCAGGTATAGTTTAGGGTGAAAACGATACCTTTATAATACTTTTATCATCTGACCATTTTTACATAAAATTAATAAGAAGTAGTTTTAGGTATAGCAATTCATTTCCTAGGTAGAAGCAGTCATACATTGGCCAGAAATGTGAACAAGTGTAAGCAATGAATGTTTCTATTAAAAAGAATGAGAGATTAATATAAATGTGTAGTCATTTTTAAGTTTCAAAAAAGAAAAAAAAGTAGTTTACAAATTATGAAGGCAAACCACTTACCCATAATATACATAATCATCAGTATGTACACTGCAAATGAATGAGAATAGAATACAAGTGCAAATGAATGAGAAAGTGTTTTTATTTGTCTGTTGGTAGTTAGTTATAATTATAAGGAGAGTTTTATGTAAAAATTTAAAAGATTGAGGTTATATGTAATAATAATAAAAGTTGAAATTGGAGTTGAAAAATTGTGAAAACATCAAAAACCTGTTTTCCCTTTTCAGAAAATTTTCTGAATTTTCATGACCAAACATCACAATTTCCAACTCCGAAAAAATTTTCTGGAAAAAGGAAAAAAATTTCATGGCCAAACGGGCCCTTAATGTATACTACCTTCGTTTCGTTTTATGTGTCGCCTCACGAAATTTAATAATTAAGTGATGACTTTGTAAAGTTAATAAAATTATCCCTCTTAATATTTGCTTTTTAGGTGTTTTTTCTTAATAAGTGGGATCAATTAAATATAAAATGGAAATGATACTATTAAATAATTATCAAATAAAGAAATGTGATATTTTTTTTTGGGACGAACAAAAAAGAAATGAGGATGCATAAAATGAAATGGATTGCAATGGTACCAATTAAAATGGAACGGAGTGAGTAAAAAGTAAAAGGAGTATAAAACAAAAAGTATTTATTTGTTCTTTAATTAAAACCCTAGAGAATTTGTTTGCCATATATTTTCATTTTCAGAGAAAAAAAAAAAACGACAATGGCGATTTTAGGTTCAGCAGAATTAGCTTCATCTTCTTCCTTAGCATTTTCCTATAGTAGTAGGCCCCACACTTCCGGAGCTCGCCGGAAACACTGCTTCTTCACCGGAGCTCGCCGGAAATGTACTTCCCGGCGGCAATGTTTCACCGTTTCGAGTTCATTTACTCCAATGGATTCTGCTAAAATTAAAGTTATCGGTGTTGGTGGCGGTGGTAACAATGCTGTTAATCGTATGATTGGTAGTGGTTTACAGGTGTTTATTTATCTCTTTTGCTTTTTTCTTCTTTTATTTATTTATTTATTTATTTATTTTTGTCAATTTTTGTATTTTTTTTTGGAATTTAATTGCGTTTTTTGTGTGTTTGTGTGACCAGGAGTTCAATAGACTTTTTAAGGGGTAGTTTGGTGTGAGGTATAAGGGATAAATAGTTCCGGGATAAAATGTAGTACTATTTTCTCCCATTTTTGGTGTGAGGTATTAGTTAGTACCGAGATTATTTATTCCACCATTTACACCATAGTGATGAGATAAGTTATCTATATATATGATGTGATAAGTTATCTCATATATATGGTGGGATAACTAATCCCGGGATTAATTATTACGGAATAACTCTTTCCCAACCAAACGACTCTTAAGGTTCCTGACCTGTGCATAGCGGGAGCTTTAGTACATCGGCTGTCATTGTGTGTTTACCCTACAAAAAAGAAAATTGAGTTTTGTAGTGGTACACTTATCTACTATTACAAAATTTGTTGGTTTCTCAGTGTTTGTACTTTGTATATGCTACTTCAAGTAAAAAAAAAAGGTATATTCTTGGATTTTTTATTTTTTTTGGTTTGTTTTTTGTACATACTGTATATGCATATATAAGCAAATGTTTCTAAATTTGCTAGCCATTGAAACCCCTAAAGCATTTGAGGATAGAAATGTAAGTACAAAGAAAAAGGAATATGTTTTACCAAAAGTTTGGATTTTTAATTGTAGTATGGATTGAGTACACTCTACACTACTCTACACTCCTCAGACCCCACTTGCGGGATTACACTTGGTATGTTGTTGTATTTGTTCATCTTGTATATAGATATGTAAGCAAATATTTTCAAATTTGCTCCCTTGAGACCCCTAAAGAATTTGAGGATAGTAATGAAAGTACAAAAAAAGAATATGTTTCACTAAAGATTTGGAAGGATTTTAATTGTAGTGTGGACTTAGTAAACAATGTGGCAGCGAGCATCTTCCCTTTGTGTAAGACGCTAGTTGAAGTGTCTAGATGGTTATGATGACAGTTGGGGTGTTCAATTGTCAGTGAAGGCAAGTTAAAGTGTCTATCTATGTGTTATGTCAAACATATGTAACAACCATCCAAACTGGATGAGTATCTAGCATTATAGGTTGAGATTTAATTGAATCCGTAACTTCAAACCCAGAGCATAGACCTAATAGGTAATAATAATAATCCAAGAAGATCCAAATTGAACAGGGCTGCAGTTTTGTATGTCTATTTGAGGAGCGACAAGGCCATCTACGTGTAATCTTCACCATAAGAACTTCCACTCTCTCAACACATTTTTGTGACTAATTGATTGCTGAAGCTTTTAAATTTGTAGAATTGTGTTTGTGTTAGTTTGTTTGTGCCTCGAATTTTCACTTATTATAGCCTAGTACTCTTTTTCCATTTGTGTGGTATCTCGTGACTTGAGCCGGGGGTCTATCGGAAACAACCTTTCTACTTCTTTGGAGGTAGAGGTATGGACTGCGTACATCTTACCCCCGCCAGACCCCACTAGGTGGGAATACACTGGGTTTGTTGTTGTTGTTGTTGTTACTCTTTTTCCATTTGATAAACCTGCTTCTGGTTTCTTTACTTGGTTTGTGGAGCCATTCTGCCTTTAAGTGAGGTGTTAACTTGTTTTTGTGCACAATTTACTTCTATTTTGTCGATTTTTGAGTCAAAGTTCGTATCTGTATCTCAAGATATAATGGAGAAACAATAACAGAGGGATGTTTTGTAGGCTTTGTTATTTAGCCTCGGCGGGAACTAGACTAGGGACTATGCTCTGTGCTGTTCCTGCCTTTTCTTTGGAACAAAGTATCTCAAAATCAATCCTTTTCCTTTATTTGACTTGAGATTTTATTTTATCCGAGCAAATGAGTAGTTACACTTGGATTCTCCGTAACCATCAAATTATTGATTTTTGGGCAATTTGTTGATTGCCTAATTCTCTTGATGTGGCTTTCTAATTCTTTATTTTCCAGAAAAGGGTATGTTGGAATATAATGCCATCACAAGGTTCATGTGTAATTTTAGTGCTGGTTTACGAATTTGTCCATGAATAGAAGCTAGAAATATCCCTCACAAAAAAGAAAGGAAAGCCGAAAGCTAGAAATTTATTATGGTCTCTATGATTTTTCTTCAGTTAGCTTTTTATTATTATGTTTTTTGAAAATTAATTGAGCATGGACATGTTTATGTCGTGATCCCATCCTTTCATTTCATATGATGAATCTAAATGCTGCATGTCCAAATATAGGGTGTTGACTTCTATGCTATAAACACGGATGCTCAAGCACTGCTACAGTCTGCTGCCGAGAACCCACTTCAAATTGGAGAACTTCTGACTCGTGGGCTTGGTTAGCACTCTTCTGCTTTATAAACAAATTACTCTTTCAGACTATATTATACCTGCCTTTCATTACTCAGATCTCAGCCATGTTAAAATAACTTTGGCCGAAGCTAACATTAAGACAGTTATACTCTTATACAAAACTTTTGAAAATGGCAAAGTATTACTTTACCTATATGGCATCATTTGTAGTCATATGTTGCTCTAGATGTAGATGTGTTTTGTTTTGCTATTGATTTCGAGGCTTCTGTTTAACGGTCGTAACAGGCTCGGCATCTTTATGCTTCTTGATAAGCTAGTTAACTCTTTTCTTTATTGGTAATGATTTCTTCAGGTACTGGTGGCAATCCTCTTTTAGGGGAACAGGCAGCCGAGGAGTCAAAGGAAGCCATTGCAGATTCTCTAAAAGGTTCAGATATGGTTTTCATAACAGCAGGAATGGGTGGAGGCACAGGATCTGGTGCTGCTCCTGTTGTGGCTCAAATAGCAAAAGAAGCGGGTTATTTGACTGTTGGTGTTGTTACATATCCATTCAGCTTTGAAGGACGTAAAAGATCCATGCAGGCAGGTGCCATTTTCAGCTCCTTGGGAAATAGTGATTTACTTCTCTTCTTGGTCTTTTGGGATTTTTTTTGCTCAATGTCAATTAGAAACGGTTGAAGCATGTTAGATTATTCCATGATTTAAAAAAGGAAGGAGGATATCCAAGGCAATTGAGAAGTTGCAAGAAAATAAAAACAAGCAATTGGAAAGGTCTTTTTTTCTTTGGGTTCTGGCTTCACTAACTGCACCCGTGTCCGAAAAAGGGAACTTTTAACCTTTTAGGAGGATGCATTTCATTTCTATTGATTACCGAAAACATGATTGATGTGGAAGAGGGAATGAGGAGGTGAGGATGAAGGGAATGAAGATAGTATTGAGTTGTATGATGGCGAGTTTATAGATGAACTGTTGAGACGCACAAGAAACTTATATTGTTCTTTGATGAATCTAGTGGTATCAAGTGCTTTCTAAGGCAAAAGTGTTCACATGCTCAAGCCTGAACAGGATTCTGACTGTTCTAACTGGCTGATTTTCTTTTCTGTGCCAATGTTTTTGTTCATGGCAATGTGATATTCTTCCGTCATCGATAGTCTTTCATGTTTCTAATTTGAGATTATAAACCTACAGGCTTTGGAAGCAATTGAAAAGCTTCAGAAAAATGTTGACACTCTTATAGTAATTCCCAATGATCGTCTACTAGATATTGCCGATGAGCAGACACCACTTCAAGATGCTTTTCTTCTTGCGGATGATGTATTACGTCAAGGTGTCCAAGGAATATCTGATATAATCACTGTGAGTTCCTTTGTCAAAAGTCAGTATGTCTTGCCTTTTAATGATGTAGACACTCGCCGACACAAAAAGATGCATATTTCTTCTATGATGGATTTTTTTGTACTGCATATTTGCAGAAGTTGCATCTGTTTAATATCATATCAAAAGAGTTTTCCCATTAAAAAAGATTGCTAATGTATGTATTTGCATTGTACCATGCTAATAGCGTTATGGTAGTATGCACTGTTAATCTAGATATAAAATGAACTGCTCCTTCTGTTTGTAGATTCCTGGGCTTGTGAATGTGGATTTTGCTGATGTTAAGGCAGTGATGAAAAACTCTGGAACAGCTATGCTCGGAGTTGGGGTTTCATCAAGCAAGAACCGAGCTGAAGAAGCAGCCGAACAAGCTACTCTGGCCCCTCTAATTGGGTCGTCAATTCAGTCTGCAACTGGGGTAGTATATAACATCACAGGAGGAAAAGACATAACTTTGCAAGAAGTGAATAGGGTGTCTCAGGTGACGAATATTGTTCTTTTCTTTCTTTGGTTCTTTCTTCTTGTTCATATCCCAAGAATGATAAAGTAATAAACCTTACCTCTCTTTGGAAAATGACAAAAGATATCTAAAATGTTGGCAATGTTTCTCACAGGTTGTTACCAGTCTGGCTGATCCTTCTGCTAACATCATATTTGGTGCTGTTGTTGATGAGCGCTACAATGGCGAAATACACGTGACAATAATTGCAACTGGTTTCACCCAGTCGTTTCAGAAGACTCTTCTATCTGACCCACGAGGAGCAAAGCTAGTCGAGAAAGGCTCAGGGATTCAAGAAAGCATGGCATCACCTGTTACCCAGAGATCAGCAAACTCACCGTCGACAGCATCAAGAACACCTAATCGGAGGCTGTTCTTTTAGCTCATTCTATTGGTTTTTTACAGCTTCGTCTCTCTCTGTCTCTCCTTAGTTTCTTCCTTTGTATTTACATGTTTCCTTGAAGGGGAACTGATTGGCGTTTGCATTTGGCTGTAGAGATAGTGATTATTCTTTATCAGATGTACTCTCACTCTGCTGAGGTCTATTGTGATATGTCTGTACAGCATGTTTTACGACGATTACGACTTAATCCAAATGGATGCGGATTTAAGATTTTAAGTTTTTGTGCACCACTTTTTACTTACTAGGTTCTTGACAAATTATTCATACATTCCAAGTGAAGTTCGTAACACAATACTGGGTTTGGGCCAAAGCCACAAAATTATCTAAAGTTATTGAATCTTGAACATCATTTCTGAAGGAATTAGTTTTAAGATATCGGGTGAAATTAGAAAATGTTGTATATAGTAAAATGTTAAATATTGCCCATATGAATGTAAACAATATAGTTGCCTCTCATTTGTGCAAATCACCATTCCATTACAGCTATTAAAAGAGGATCACAAAAAGAATGACAACTCTGGAGAAGGTGCAAAGGACAACATACTTTCACCAAAATATTCAAATAGAGGTGGCAGCGAATTCGCAGCATCCATATCTTTCTTCCAGGCCTGACCAAGAGGAGCTGGTGCTTTTTGGTTTTGCCCACCAGTATTCTCCCTTCGGTTGGTTCTCGTCACATTGGTCACGTTCTTATTTTGCAAATCTTGTGGCGTCGACGATAAATCCTCATCCTTAACACCCAGCGTTGTGGCAGACATATCAGTAGCTCCTTCTATGCCTACTGGCGAAGAATCTGATGGCATTGGTGTGGAACCATCTGTCTCTAATTTCTTGGTTGGTGGCTCTGAGATCATGTTGTCCATGCTTGTTTTGCGTTTGTCTAGACAATTATGAAGCGGCATTGAGAAAAGTGTATTGATAACAACGATAGTAACATGTAGCATGAACTAGCATTTGCCATAAGACATCCATGGAAACACACAGATCGATAATGCAAAAGCTTACAGGGATATACAGACATACACAGTTATGTTTCTTCACTGTACAGGCTTGCCTAATAGTATCTAGATACTACTATATGAGAGCACTAATAAGGTGTTTCAGACAGGAAAATGCTTGCTTTCTAAAATTTGGCATACAATTTCCACATGTTATCATGGAAAGAGATGCAAATGCGACCCAGCAATAAGATTTAAATAACTATCGAGATCTATCCTACAGAACATATCATTCTCAGAATCTATTTTGCATTGAGACATACTTAGAGGACAACTGTTCACAAGGATTTCAAGAACCTGAGTTTAGCAAGGGTAGAATAAGTAAATTTTAAGACGTACTCGACAATGTAGTTGAGACTTTCGATTTACTCTTCAGGAATGTTCGATTTGATGGAGATAGAAATGCAGGAAGCATCTTAAAATGCTCATACAAGCATAGACCGGCAGCGCACTGTAAAGGAATACACAATTGGAAGAGTTTTCATCAGTGATGTAGAATATTAATCATAAAAGACAATTCATTCTTAGGTTACATAAAACATCTAAACAAGAAATAAGTTGACGAAATGATAAAGAAGAACTGTTGGATCATGCAAGCAAGTTACCATTAAGGCCCCGTAAACACGCCAAGCTTCATGTCTCTTCACTTCATTTTTTTGTTTCTCAAGCTGCATTTCAGGCTCCAATAATCGCAAATAAGCTTCAAGATTTGGAAGCACAAGCAAGCGAACCTACACAAAATTACAAGCATCACAGATTGCTACAGCAAAATTGTGCCTCCGTCACAAACAATTTTGGCACAGCTAGACGAATCCACATTGACCATGTTCCCCATTTCAACATTACAGATAGCTAATTATCTTAGGTTTTAGAAATAATGAAAAGCTGAAAGAAGATACAGGGATATCTAGGAGATACCACACCAGGTCCAAGAGCTGCTAGCCCTTGAATTGCTCCATAATGCTGAGGCAGTGCCTTGGCTGTATCAAGATAAGCATGCCGCAAAGTCTTCGTGACACGTGGCTGAAGACTGTGATAGACCTGACCATATCTGGGCAGCTATAACTTGTTAACGACACATCTAAATTGACTATAGAAATTTAACCAAGATCATGGAAGTGAAAGACCAATTGCTACTATCGTTCAAGCAGATTCAGAAATGCTTTGCACGTGTCAACAATTTTACAGATACATAACCACACCCTCCCCCTGAGACTCCATAAAACTAGTAGGCAGGAAACGAGATGCATGGTTTCTAAACAATAACTGAATAAAGAGATCCCTACCGCCTGCATATTAAAGCAACCAACTTTGCTGTGAAGTCCCTTAGTTCCCAATGGTTGTCAGAGAATTTATTCCCCAACCTTTTCGCCACAAGGCATGTCATCACAGACGGCATCGACTGGTGCAGCTGGGAGAGGTTAACAAGAAAATCATCAGATGCAACTATAGCAACAGCATGCAGAGCCAAAGCCAAAGTTGCAGGATTAACCCCAAACCAACTCTCCAATTGTGCATAAGACACTTACTGAACATAGTAATTTAAGAACTTATTTAGAGAAAAGAAAAATTAATGTTGTGCATGGATGCTAACTCCATCTCTTTTCTTAACGGACATCTACTTAGTTGTCTACCATGATTCTCCAGATACATATTAGTAATTAGCTTAATAGAGTTATCTTTTATTAATGTTTAATCCAGAACCCCTTAATAAAAATAAATAAATAACATCAAATATTTTAACACAGTCATCAAGGATAACCAGCTTCATAAAGATAGAAGTTATAAAAATTTATCCTGCATCCCTTGAAACTAAAAGGATAAATATACTGAAACAAATGGCACGGAGGTATCAGCATCTGGACTCACGTATGGTTCAATATGTAAATGAGAATTCTGAAGAAGGCTCCAGACCAGCCTCATCAAAGCAAAAAGGAGATCAAAATTATTCAAATTCCGTGCAACCTGACATAAAACAGAATATCATTACATCATTTATCTCTCACCTACAAATGTTACATTACTGAACTTGAATTGACTTATACATACCTCATCAGCAACAAAATATGTGAAATAAGGAACTAAAGGATGGAGCCCAGGGTCTGTTGCTAAGCTTGCTAGAGCTTCTTTATAGAGAGGGGAGTTAGATTTATTAACGGTAAGCTCTGTAATCTTGTCATAATAAAGCTGCAAAACAATCAAAGATGCATAAGGATATAATCTAATCATATGGGATGGGCAAAGAGGACGCAACCATATTGGTATAGGTGTACCTGAAGCTCACGGGATAAGACATGCTTAACGGGAACTTTGAGATCAACAGGAACTCCATCCTCCTTATACTCTGCCTTTCGGTAATCAGGAAGCGGAACAAGTGCTGCCATGAAATTGAGCTGTCAGTCGCAAGTATAAAAATATTTTTTTGACAAGTGTCAGATATAAAATATCATCCATTATGAATTTTAATTGGTTCTGTTTCATCAGTATCCTCGTCCATTATTTGCAGACACAGGGCAGAGAAAACAAACTTCAAACCAGAACAACTAAGAGAATAAGAATCAATATCATGTAGATAAAACAATGGATAACAAACAACAGATAATTGGAGAAACCATCATCGATGTACGTTAACATGCTACACAAGTAATTTCTGCTGAAGTTATTGTAAAATATGAACCTTCGAGTGGAGGATTTTCAGGAATAGCAGGCTGTACCCCTTCTATAGCTAACCAGTGAGCAAAAAGAGTAGTATCTAGTGGTGCTTTCGGCAGAGGCGCTTCGATCACCTAAAACGCAGAAAGAGAAACTTACTATACTTGAACTAATCCAAAGAAAAAAGTTGGTAGGCAACCAAGATATCCAAAATTTCTTACATCTTTGAATTCTACATCCTTCTCTTCAATATAGAACAAATCCTTATGCCCAAGAGCTCTTCTGAACCGTAAGGGATCTCCCGAAGCAAAACCATATATTGGCTGCACAAGGCACACAGATATAACCCATCAAACAAAAGACAACCAAAAGAACAGATAGTTTACGCAAAATGATTAGGGTCAATAGCAATGATAAACATTCAAACAACCAAGCAATGAGCAAGGATGGATGTCCATTAGGGCCAGTGGCTGTGGCCTCACCACAGCCTTCAACTCACACTACTTATATATAGCTCAACTTTTTGAAAATCTATACCTGTACAAAGTCTACACTGAAGAAAGTGGGTCTAGTGATAAATCCACACGTTACTTACAATCTTGGATATGCCTTTGATTGACCGGCAAAGCGAAGATTTCTAGTTTGTGTGTGGGTTCCACGCAGATTATTTTTACATATTAATGAATTCTTTTAACACAAATACAGTGTTTGAGCCAAACTTAGTGGGTTTTGGAACCCTTAGCTATCCCTGCTGCCAATTAGCAAAAAGAGTACTCCCTCCATTCACTTTTACTTGTCATGTTTTGCTTCACGAGAACCAATTTAACAAGTCATTGAAGCTAAAATGAACTAGGGCATTTTAATATTTTAAATTTAAATTTAGACATTCAAAGAAACACCATAAGTTGCAATCATTCTTATATTAAAATGATTAAAAAAAAATACATCTCAAAATATTGGTTAAAGTTCATACAGTTTGACTTTCGAAAAGCAAACATGACAAGTGAAAGTGAACTGAAGGAGTAACAACGAACAGAAGAGGTACCTCCACATTTCTTAAGGTAAGTGCAGAATCCACATCGTCAGTAGATAAAGTAGTTCTCTTTGAATGTCGCATACATTTTATAGCCTCCTACATTGTCAATCAAAAGAAAACATATAAATTCACGTCAGTCACAATAATCACCTAAATTTAGAATTTCACAACATTTTTATCATCTCAAACAACAAAATTTAATACATAAATGCCTATTCAGATATTAATATTGACAAACATGATACTTGTTACTAGTGGAAGATGTCAAGTGTTCCGTGAAATTAGTCTAGGTGCGGTCAAACTGGCCTAGACACCACGATTATTTAAGAAAAACTGATAAATTGGATACGAATACGAAAAAAAGGAGGGGCACAATAATCACCTAAACTTAAGAATTTCACTACATTTTTCTTATCTCAAACAACAAAATTTACACATTAATGCCTATTCTAATGTTAATATTGATAAACTGATTCTTGTTGCTAGTGGGACTGACAAGTAAAAAGGGCAGCCCGGTGCACTAGAACTCCCGCTATTCTCATCATCCGGGAAAGGTCCCCACCACAAGGGTACATCGCACGCAGCCTTAGTTTGCATTTTTGCCAAAGGTTGTTTTCAAGGCTAGAACCCGTGACCTCCTAGTCACACGGCAGCAACTTTAACGGTTACTCCAAGGCTCCCCTTCTCTAGTGGGACTGACAAGTATACCGTGAAATTAGTCTAGGTGTACGCAAGCTAGACTAGGTGCTCAGATACTACGGTTATTAAAAAAAAATTATAAACGTGAAATTTGTTGTTGGTGAGAGGTGACATTTATCAAGTGGAATTACGCTAGGTGCAGTCAAACTGGCCGAACACCACGGTTACCTAACCAACTTGATAAATTAGATATGAATGCGAAAAAAAGAGAACATAATTATCACGTAAACTTAAGAATTTCCCTACATTTTTCTTATCTCAAACAGCAAAATTTACACATTAATGCCTATTCCTATGTTAATATTTGTACTAGCGTATTTCACTACAGCAAAATTTACACACTAATGCCTATCCCTATGTTAATATTTGTTACTGGCGTATTTCACTACATTTTTCTTATCTCAATCAGCAAAATTGACACATTAATGCCTATTCCTATGTTAATATTTGTTACTGGCTTTAAGGTGGCAGGTATGCCTGAATTAGTACAGACCTGGCCCAGACACCACGATTATAAAAAGAAAAAAAAAAGAAAAGAGGTACCTGCATTATTTCACGAATACGGTATTCGACATCGGCGGCGAGAGCTGGCAAAACGTCCGGTGATAAATTGCTAATTCCGATGCTCTGTGAAATTACTTCTATAGCCTCTTCCGGCACTATGCTCATTTTCTTTTTCTTTTTGTAGCTTTCGTTAAGGATGTTACAGTGATAATTTGAGATGAAGGGTGGAGGGGATTATTGTAGGAGAAGAGAGTGGTGGAAAAAATTTACTAGTTAATTTTGGCTATTTGAAATGTTTAAAATAATATATTTGGAGATTATTTTAAATAAGTAGTACTACTTCTTTTATAAATTGACAAACTATTTTTACTTTAAACATGAAATACAGAGTTTGATGTTTGAAAAATTAAATTCTAAAAGTTTGAGAGGGTGTAAGCTCGAGGGAAGGTGATCGAGGGACTCAATTTTTGATCTCTTTTCTATAGTGAGAGATTTCTTTTGCATCAAGAGTGTGTTGCAAACTGCGGCAAAACTTTTTATCGATAAGATGCACGTCTTTATAGTGTACATCAAAGGACACAGAGGCAAGAGAACAAGTTCTACCTCAACCTCCTCCGTCATTCATAATTTCAATTCGATTTTCCTAGTGCATCTTCCGCTTGTTGTGAGTGCAACAAAAAATAAATAAGTTGAAATATTAAGGAGTATATGATAGAACAGACCCAACAAAAACCATAGTGTTTGTTCAATAATACAATTTCCAAAATCACAAAAGCATAGCATAGTGCAAGTTTTGATAGTAAAACACCTTTTCACCTCAATCTTTTTCGATCCATGACAAATGCAACTCACACTAATTTCACTCAAACTTAGTATTGATCTACTGTGGAAAATCCTTTCGATGTCTTCTTCTCTACATATGAAAACATATCAAGTGGGGAAACGAGTTCAAAGATGCATCAACAAACTGATGTGGATCACAATCACCGAAACATAGATTACAGATTACACGGGACAGAAGGAGAGGTTCAAGATCTCATACGCACTCCAAAGCACTTGTTCGTTTGCATTTACAGATACTTAATCAACATGTATATTGCCACAATAAGAATGACAATTCCAAGCACCGCTAGAAGCAGACACATGCAAGAGCAACCACCCTTTGTGCGTTTGTTCAAAATTCCAAGCTTTCTCTGCACCCGCTGTTTGGGGGGAAAAAAGAGGAAGAAGAACAATTAAGTGACGAAGAAGAACTCTCACCAAGAAAACAAAAATTGAAGAAAAGGAAACAGATAGAATTATCTTATTAACAAAGCAAGACTTTGTATCAGAAGTATCAATACTAACAGACACTTCGTTTAGTTTTTTTTTCTTTTTCTTTTTCCTTCTTCTTTGGATAATGGTGGCCTCTCAGCAAACTTGACTCGCATCGACTTATCCACCAGGTATCTGTTATATCCTACCTAGCAACACATGTACCAGGTCACGCTACTTAACAATGCTTAGGTAGATGAAAGAATTTCATCACCTAGTTTCGCCTCTCTAGATTCAAACATTTGTCCGAGGTTGTCACTCCAGTTATTTCAACAGCTAGGCCACCCCTTTGTGAGCAAAACACTTTGTCCAGTAAAAACGGTTAGTTGGCTTTCTGTAAATGTCTCTCCTCCCAAAAAGAAATAATATATATATATATACACACACACACACACACACACACAAATGTTCCCCTTCCTACTTAACCTCTTTGGTGATCCAACATATCAGGATTATGGAATTTACAAAAATAATCCGTCTCCTGACAGTTCATCTAACTCCTCCGGCCCACTCTCCCACCAAAAGTCATTCAAATAACACAAACGAGAATGTGACCACATGAATGTCAATTTCTTGTATCATAAGAAAGACCGAAGCACTTTTCCTTCACTATTAAAAGAAAATGTGAGTACATGAATGTCAATTACCTGCGTCATCCGAAGGACAGAAATACTTTCCCTTCACTTATATCCTTAATGTTCTAGCCACACACCATTTTTTGAACACATACTCTATGTACCATCCCAATAACAAAGAAGCCCTAGGGTTCCAATGCTTTAACTTTACATACTGAGCCTAAACACCTGATAGCTTTAAAGTTTCTTCTTAAATTAAAAATGACATAATTAAAAAAAAAAAAGGGCAACCCGGTGCACTAAAGCTACCGCTATGCGCGGTGTCCGGGGAAGGGCCCCACCCACAAGGGTGTATCGTACGCAGCCTTACCTTGCATTTCTGCCAGAGGCTATTTCCAAGGCTTGAACCCATGACCTCCCCATGGCAGCAACTTTACCGGTTACTCCAACGCTCCCCTTCAAAAATGACATAATTAGTCCATCCAAATTGCAGAGCCTTCCACACAGTTTCTGTGGTGCTGGAAGATGTCCACAGACGCTAAGCAAATATATAAAGTCCAAAGCTCACGAAAAATAGAGCCAAATCAGGTCCATGCAAGTGGTCCTACAAGTAACAAGTTCTCACCTGAAGTCTTGAGTCTGTAACATCGACATGTTCGTCCAGGTCATCCTGCATAGGGTAAGACAATGAAATTGGTATCTACTTTAATAGAAGAAAGATTTTGCTTCCATAAGAAAATCGAGAGTGAATATAGTACAATATAAACGAGAAAAATGGAGCTCATACAATAAGTCTTGTTTGCAAGCCAAGTTCTTCATTAACTGCCAGTGCTATATGTTTAGTGCTCATCACTGTCTCCTCTAAACTCTCAAGGCCCACATCTTGCTCTGATTTGAGATCAAAGCAAACAAATAAGCAAAATAACAGAAGAATAAAAGCCAAGAAACTAGAAAACATTTCAAACTAAATACCCCGTGTCTCAAAATTAATGTAACACTGTGTGTGTGGAGTTTAAGATGCTATTATGACTTGTATATAATATTAGTAAAGGACGAAGAAACTACTAAGTAATAATAGCAAAAACTAGTTAGACAGGGAATCATATCAAAATTTAAATTTGACTAGCTACATAAATTTGAATTGAGCTGTTTCAAACTGAGGCATAATTGTCGTTTACATAAATTTGAATTCTTGTAAGCTGTGAAAATAGTTCAAAATATTTTTTCATATCAAGTCATCAAAGTATTTGATCAGCCAATAAAGGAAAGAATGCCATACAAACTGGGAGTAGAAGAGCAGAATAAAACTTGCCTTTCATAATTTGTCGTTGAAGACCGACAACACCGTCATTGTTGAGACCTGTTGCTCTGCTCATAGCATCAGCTGGCTTTATTTCTGGTCCAAGCAAACTGTCCCTATTGGCGAAGTTTGACATGTTCAATGTGGAGGCCATTTGGGTTACTTTTGATTTCAAATTTGCAAGCATATCCTTGCGACGGTTCGTCTCTTTCTCGGTCCTACATAGAGGAGAGAATGCTCAACAAATACATACAGAAGGCAGCATAGCAGTAGTAACAGAATATAACCAGTTTATTCAATTCCAGATATGGATGGTGCAGCATGCGCACAAACTTTATATAGACATTTGAAAGAGAACTGTTCACAGTGTTAAATCAGATTGCTAAGTCAGATAACAGAAGAGTCTCAACATTCTGAACTACCATATGGACAATTCACATACAACTTATTGCAACAACTGACGTAAACCTTTATTTCACCTGTTCAGTTCAACGGAATTCTCTCATTCCAAACTAAATGTGTTCTAGAACTTAATAAGATTTTCAAGAAAAAAATAAAAATGATATATTTTGCAGTTTAATTGTTGGCACTTAAGGTGTGCCCTAACCATGAGGCCAGAATTGCAGTATAAAATCCATGTTTGAATTACTTAGGTTGGAGTAATTAAATATAAAACCCTTAGGGTTAGAGTAACAAAATATAAGGCCCTTGGAAATTTTGATTGAAAGATATTTTGTCCATTGGGCGTGGAAATATCCCGGCAAACAGAGATCAAATTGAAATGCCATTTCTAAACAAAATAAAATCAGAAACACATTCAGCATCATGAAAGAAGTACATAGCAAGACAAATGAAGCATAACAATCAGTAGTTGTTTTAGGAACAGATACAAAATTTACAAAAATGCATGTCAACGGGCTGTACGATGTACGATGGAAGAATGAATCCAGCCATTTCCTTCAATTGAACAGGTTTCTTTACATCTGCACTCTTGACTCTACTCTTATACAATACATTTACAAACATGATATAAAACATTCAATTAATCATTGGAGTTATGCATTACCACCGTAGCCATACAATGAGAGAATCAGATTAAGAACACTCACAAAGGCTGCTTTCCAGGAAGCTTTGACAGGATAGACTGTAAGTTATCAAGTCTAGTTCCTAATATTGTGATCTTCCTCCTTATAGCGGATGCATGACGTTGTGCCTCTGTACCCGAAGGAGGCAATGAACTCCTTTCAGAAATCATGTTAGTGATATCATCAGCGAGTTTCAATCCTTCGTTATACTCCCGGATCCATGAGTCTCCAGAAGACGCCATTACCTGAAGAAACATTAGAAAGAAATACATAAATTTCTGCGCATTGACTACAAGTCGATCAATAAAAAGAAGAATAATACTTATAACTTAAGCTTCTTTTTCATCATCAAAGTGCTTGGAGCTATGGTGGACGATCCACCAAAAAACATATGGATCAAAAGAAAACCACGGAAAAATCGAAGGGTGATGAGACTATATTCTCAAAATTCAGAATCTAGTTCATTTTCTCATGCGATGTGCAACACCATCTACATCCAATAACTTAGTTCAAATATAAAGAAAAATTAGAGGAACATCACAATTCCGTTTGATGTAAGATCAAATTATCCTTGATCTTCCAACTAAGCAGAACTGTACCTCCTCCACCCCATCATCCACAAAAGAAAAGAATCAGAAGCACCACAAAGAACAAAAAAGGAGAAAAAAATAAAAACTGGGAATATCATCTTGAAGTTCGCAATGCATTTGTTCCTTCCTAAACAACTATATACTAGTATATCCTATAGGATACTAGTACATCGTTTTTTCGATAACCAAAATCTTGGCCCTTTATCGATGGATACTAGTACATTGTAATTCATTCTAATAACATTTTTAGATGTGAATCAATTATTGGAACAAGAATTAGTAGCAAGTAACTTATTCCGACGAAACACTGTAAATTTCTTCCCTAGATAATCAAATTCCAACATGAAATGTGAAATTCAACAACCAAATAAGCTGAATTGCAACCATATATGGACAAAATTCTAAGAAAACGTGGATACAATATATATGAAACAGCTAGAATAGAAACTCAATTTACATAAAGTATCAAACTCAGCTACTAAAAGTTAACTCAAATAGCATCCAAACAAAGTAAAGGTAGCTACAATTACACAAAACAGTAAAAAAAATCCCAAAGCTCATGCAATCTACAGCCCTAATTCTTCATTTAACAAAATGCCAAAAGATCAAAAATCAATATACTATACAATTATAATTAAAAAACTCCATAACTATACGAGTTGATCACTTGAAGAAAAAAAATAACATTGAGACAATCCTACATACGTCAAGTGAGTAACTTGGAGAATTAGAAAAGAAGCAGCTACAGTTATACGAAACAGCAACAAAACCCAAAGCTCACACAATCCAACCCTAAATTCTTTAGTTGCAAAAGAAAAAAAAGAGCAAAATTAATATACTACACAATTATAGTTAAAAGAACACCACGATTGCTGCTGAATTACTGTTAATCGAATTCAAATTTGAGTTGATCACTTGACAAAATTTCAAAAAGAAAATATTGAGATGATCGTACACAATACTAAGAAAACGTGGATACAATCTATGAAACAGCTAGAAACTCAATTTTACATAAAGTATCAAACTCAGCTACAAAAATTAACTCAAATAGCATCCAAACAAAGTAAAGGCAGCTACAATTACACAAAACAGTAAAAAAAATCCCAAAACTCACGCAATCTACAGCCCTAATTCTTCATTTAACAAAATCACAAAACAGCAAAACTCAATATACTACACAATTATAATCAAAAACGCCATAATCGCTGCATTGAGAAGATCGTACATACGTCAAGTGAGTAACTCGGAGAATTAGAAAAGAAACAGCAACAAATCCCAAAGCTTACGCAATTCAACCCTAAAATTCTTCAATTGCAAAAGAAAAAACGAGAAAAAACCAATATACTACACGATTATAGTTAAATGAACACCACAATTGCTGATGAATTACTATTAATCGAATTCAAATTCGAGTTGATCACTTGAAAAAATTTCAAAAAAAATAAAAAATTGAGATAATCTTATCGTAATTACCTCTTTTTGATCTGAATGAATTGGAATTTTTGGTGGAGAATTGTGAGAGAAAGGGGGAGTGTGAATAATTGTAAAGGGGATTTGCGACTAACTTTACCGGCAAAATTTGTCCACCTCCATTGTCGTCTTAGATTTTGTCTGCACACAATAATGCGCTATCATTTTTTATCATTATTGTGGAAACCACTTTTATCTTTTTCTCTGAATACTAATTAAGAAAATTACTAACACCATTTCATATTAATTTGTCATTTTGCGCATATTAAGAAATAATATTAAAAAGATAGTTTTATTAGTAATTTATCTTTTAAAAAATTTGCTAAAACTTTTTTTTTCCGTGGTTTCTGAGTGTCCTTTTGCGAACCCGACTAATTGTATTCATCGTTTCAAGATGGGTCCACCATAATTACTAAAATTTTATAAATAAGTATAAATACTTCCACAGAGAATTAATTTTAAGAATAGTATAGAAAAACTAATTGATATTTTTTTAATTTAATAAGATGATCAATTAATATGATATAATTATTTTTATAAGATAACTAACTAATATTGGGATGGAGGAAGTATTTGGCTAAGGTGGACCACTCATTAGCTTATACTGAAGTATTTTGGATTTACTATTTGGGAATTCTAATAAATATTTAAAATATTTACAAATTAATGTTTTCTTTGTTATTAATAATTTTAGCGCTTGATGTTTATCAGCTATCTTTAATCAACGGCTTCAAATTGTTATCAATAATTAATTATTTTGTGCTAAAAAGTTTAGCAACCAATTTAAACGGAATTAGTAAATATTTATTTTTAATGCGAATATTACATCTCGAGCTTAAATAAAAATGATCCTAACTTACTATCACACATATAATAATTAGGTAATAAAAATGTATTTCAAATAGTTTTTTGGAAACTTTAAAGCGGTACTTTAACATAACAAGATAGTATGATGATATCGAGATACAATAAAAACCATATAAAACATATATCTAAAGCAAGAAACTGCGAGAACAAGACAAATAATATGACTTATAAGATACTCTAGACTATCAACAAGCTTAATTTTGTCGAAAAATAAGATAGTGCTTAACTACATATTAATCTTCTACCTTGCTATGCAATTTTCATACTACCCTATCTAATGTCATGTCCTCGATAAGGTGAAATTTACTTTTCCCTAATACTGTTCTTCCGACCTAACTTTGCTCCCTAATACTCCTTTTCCGACCCAATCTTGCCTTTCCTTATATCCATTTGATCCAACATCTCACATTTTTCCGGTAAGGCATATGCTTATCTTCTCTTCACATGCCTCGCTTAAATTCGCTTCCGTCGTCTCATCCATCACAGAGACCGCTTTTACCTTATCAAGAATATCCTCATTCCCAATCTTATCTCTCATGTTGTACTCATCATCAGTGCATGTGGTAAAGTAATGTTCGGATGAAAAAAATTGATGTTTGTCATAAATTTATATTTACCAGGTTTAATAATATTTAATCATAAAAAAAAATAAAATTTAGTGTATAAAAAATTTTTGCTATGCATAAATTTCAAAAAAAAATAGAACCACAAAGTTTTAAGTCATGTATTTTTTAATTAGAAATGCTTCAAAATTTCATTAATTCCCTTTTTAAAGAAAAGTAAAGAAGTCCTCAAAAAACTCTATAATAATATGTCCCCTATCTAAATTTTAGGATTTTCTTTCCTCTACTATAAACACTAAATTATTTTATCCCATCCCTGTTATTGAAAAATACAATAACAAAATTACAAAAAGCAAGACACAGACACATGTTTCTATATCTCATTTCACTTGTTTTCAAATTATAAACCACTTTATTTTCTTCCTATTCCAACCATTCATTTTTTTCAATCAAAAGCAATGTGATCTCCATTTTTCAAACCATTCATTTTAAAATGGGGAAAAGATGGATTTTTATTTAGTCATATTCGACTAGGTACAGAATTTAAGAAATATTATTAAAATATTTATAATTTCAAATACAATAATAATAATAATAAAAATAGTATATTCTATATATTTTATAAGTGACATCTGAAAAAATAATAATTTTCAGACCTTATCATGAGTTAAAGAATAATTTATATATTGAAATAAGCTCAATCTCTTTAATTTAAAGTCTGTATTCATTAAATATATAAAAATTATTAACTCAAAAATTTTCTGAATCATAATCTTCGCGTTATATAAATTGGGGCGAATATGTAATAAATAAAAATGAAAAAAAAAACAAATAAAAACATAAAAGTAGAGAAAAACGGCAAGTCGGCAACAGCGAAAATCGGGAAACACGACGGCGCAGCAGTAGAGAAGAAAGCAAATTCTCTTCAGCTACTACTACTATTCACATGCACTTCTAGTAGTAGATTTTGGTTAAACGGAGCTCGCCGTTCGCCGTTCCCCGCTCGCCGTCGGTAAGAGAGAAAGTTGAAAAAATGTCAGACCTAGACAAGCAAATTGAGCAGCTGAAGAGATGTGAGCCGTTAAAGGAATCGGAAGTAAAGGCACTTTGTCTTAAAGCTATGGAAATCCTTGTTGAAGAAAGTAATGTCCAGAGAGTTGATGCGCCTGTTACTGTAAGTGCCGAATTTGAAAATTGAAACCCTACTGTTGGAGGTGATATAGGAGAGGCGTTCAGTTTATTTTAGCATAAATACTGGTCGTTGTGCATAGCAGGAGCTTTTGTATACTGAGCTGAAGCGTGTGTTTACTTGTCAAATGAGGGAAATGATGTGTTTATTCTCTTAGTTGTTTTGCTGGATTCAGTTTAGGTTAAGTGCTGATAGTCGACGTGCCTGTTACTGTAAGTGGAATGAAAATCCTACAGTTGGAGTTATATAGGAAGGAGGAATCGGGATTTTGACTTGGTTCAATATCTTGTAGCCAAGTATGTAAATACCGACTCTTGTGGTTCGATATTTCCTCGGATCCTGTGCATAGCAGGAGCTTTAGTGCACTGGTGCACCGGGCTGAGTTTCTTATATACTGAGCTAAAGTGTGTGTTTAATTGTCAAATGAGGGGATTGATGTTTATTTGCTTAATTGTTTTGTTGGATTCAGTCTAGGTTAAGTGCTGATAGTTGATAAGCTTGTCACTGTAAGTTGAATGAAAACCCTACAGTTGGAGTGATACGAAGGAGGAATCGGAATTTTGACTTGGTTCAGTATATTGTAGCGTGAATAGTGGTACTTGTGGTTAGGGGCTTGCTCGGATCCCGTGCATAGCAGGAGCTTTAGTGCACTGCACTGCAGCTCAAGTTTGTGTTTTACTTGTAAAAGGAGAGAATTGATGTATTTATTCACATAATTGTTTTGCTGGATTCAGTCTAGGTTAAATGCAGAGTGTCGACGCGCTGTATAAAACCCTACTGTTGGTGTGAAATAGGAGGGAGGAATCGGGATTTCGACTTGGTTCAGTATACTGAGCTTAAGTGTGAGTTTACTTGTCAAATGAGAGAATTAATGTAGTTATTTTCTAAATTGTTTTGGTGGATTCAGTCTAGGTTAAGTGTTGAGTTTTGAGGTGCATGTTACTGTAACTCGAATCAAAATCCTACCTTGGAGTGATATAGGAGGTGAAGATAGATTTTGACTTGGTTCAATATACTGAGCTGAACTGTCAGTTTACTTGCCTAATGAGAGAATTGATGTATTGGTTCTCTTATTTTTCTTTAGCTGGATTTAGTCTAGGTTAAGTCTAGAGAGTCGATGCATTTGTCACTGTAAGTTGAATTAAAACCCTACAGTTGGAGTGATACAGGAGGGATGAACTGGGATTTTCACTTGCTTGAGTATATGTAGCGTAAATGTTGAATGTGAAGTGTGAGTTTACTTGTCAAATGAGGGAGTTGATGTAGTTATTTTCTAAATTGTTTTGCTGGATTCGGTCTAGGTTAAATGTAGAGAGAACGCACCTGTCACTGTAAGTCAAACGAAAACCCTACGGTTGGACTGATATAGGAGGGAGGAACCGGGATTTTGACTTGGTTTGATACATTGTAACGCAAATACTGAGCTGAAATGTGAGTTACTTGTCGAATGGTGAACTGATGTATTTATGCTCTCAATTGTTTTGCTGGATTCAGTCTAGATTAAGTGTTAGTGAGGTAGGGTTTTTATCGGGCGGTTTTCCACCTTTTTTGAACTTCTCAATTCTGTTGTGAAAGTGATTTCTTGACAAACAACTTGTTAATTAGATTTGTCACTTGTTTATACCGGATTTTGGCTTCTGGTTGTTCTTTTTGTCTCTCCGAGCAGCAATACTACAAAGAATTAAGAAAAGTAGTTTGGAAATTTGGATGCTCATTGTATGAATGTTCCCTTGATGCTTTGCTGGTTATGTTTGATTGGAAGTTGTATTCATGTAGATTTATTTGTTACTGTCTCAAATTTAGTTTGCATGTGTTTAGTAAATCTCAATGTCCACTGGGTTAACTAAATGTTGTTAAAATATGCTGGCAAACACGAAGACAATGGTGCTAGTTGCTCAAGATGAATGGTGTTTTGCGAGCCTTAATTTAAATATAATCGGAGTTCTGGTATAAGAATTATAAGATCCAAATAAACAAGGGATATATACAAGTATTCTTTACTCAGAAGATGCATTTTTTTTTGGTTGTATCCATTATTTCCCTTCTCCTGTCTAAGATGCCTCTAAACTCATGCTTATTTGATGATTCTTGCTGAAATCTAGAGTCTTCAACTTATGGCATGGTAGGCTTGAGTCGAGGGGTATAAAATGTGTCAGAGGTCCCTCTTGGGCTGGACATATTTGTTGTATTCGTCGAAACTCAAAAAGTTAAGAGAATCAATGCAAATAAATATTAGAACACATCTAGATTAATTTCATATGTCAAGGTTAATTGCATAATATATTTTTAGTTATGTGTCATAACAAGGAATCATGTTTATTAGGAAGGTACCTTAATTTTTCAGTGGCAAAACTCTATATAAGGAGCTCCATTATAAGTTGTTCTGCTCTCGATTCAATACGAATTCTACCTACCATCTATTATTATCTCTATAGTAGAGATATAACTTCTTTTCCTAAAAAAGAAATTCCTCAAAAGAGGTAGGGATATAACTTCTGCCTACGTCATGCTACACAGTTGGCCGAAGTTTTCTCCACAGTGTTAATATTCCTGTCTATTTGTCATTACTGTTTTGGCACCATACCTTCTTTTAGGTTACTGTTTCATTGACATCACATCGTTTTTGTATTTATCGTTGGTGTTTCCTCAGTCTACCTAACTATGAAATCAGGAGTTTGTGTCATTGAGATGAAGACAACAAAGACCATCTCAGCCTTAAAACTATTTTGGGTGCAATCAGATGTGAAAACAGAAAGTTCATTTCATTGGTGCATCTGTAGCACACGTCTCATGTGTCATCCATTATCTAGGATTGGTGACACTCGTCAGTTAAACCTATCTGTTGAGGGCTGATATTATTAGTCCATGTCAGCTGAACTTGTAGAGCCAGGACTCCATCTCGCCAAGTCAATGCTACAACGTGTCATTGCCCAAGCAGCCCGTGTTATTATTGCCTAGTTAGCACTGTGGATTGCAATGATATGGTCCAATTAGTCGTATTTGTTTTGTCAGCGATTTGATTAAACTGGCTGCATGATATTTCAAGTTTAGCCACGACTCTTGTATTCATGGTGGCATCATGATCCAGTCAATATTATTTCAGGCCGGGTAATGTGAATTCAGTTTCATTTCACCTTCACAAATTTGGTGACAGTATCAAATGAATGCTGTGGCAACAGCAACTTTCTTGATGTATTTGACTTGGCTTTCCAATCTTGATTTGCAAACATGAGTTGCTTCATCATATTGAAGGTGATAGTTAAGAGTCATTTTATGTTTTTAGGATTGTTGTGTAAATGTTATCTTTTTGATAAATCAAGATTTTTATTAATAGGACCAAGATTGTGTTAGCTTGACCAAGATATGTTACAGGTATTGTATAGAATATTAATAGAATATTCTTAGTCGTTTCATTAACACAAAATTATGAAGGTTTCGTTGTTTCATAGTCTAAACACTACTTTTTTGGGGGATGAAGTATAGCCTAAACTTATTAATACGGTCATTTGTGCATAGACGGTCTTGAAAATTAAGAAAGTATCATTGGCTCTGATTTGAGGCTTAGTTGTTATCGTTGTTGCTGGTTACTAGGGTGCATCCTGGGTTTATGGCTGAAAATATTACATCACACCTGTTGGAGTTAGCAGGCTCATGATTTTGGTGAGGGTCCAGAATGTCTAGAAAGAAAGAAGCATAATATGAGTGTAGAGAATTTTCTCCGGATGAATGACAATCACCAATAGATTGCATTAGATTGTGGAGTCTCTTGGAAGATATATTGAAATGTGTAATATGGACTTGTGAAATTGCAAAAGCTACGGGAGGGAACGGATTATGCCTAAACTCTTATCCATTTAATTCGCTATTTGGCCTTATCATTTGCAGATGATATTCTTATGTGCTATGTCTGCTTGGTATTTTTTTGGGCGAGTTCCACTTATCTACGTTCTGATATTGCTTGAAATCTGGTTCAGCTCTTATTTTCTTGTGCTTGTAGATATGTGGTGATATCCATGGCCAATTTTATGACATGAAAGAGCTATTCAAAGTGGGAGGTGATTGTCCGAAGACAAATTACTTGTTTCTCGGAGATTTTGTTGATAGAGGATTTTACTCCGTTGAGACATTTCTTCTTCTACTAGCTCTTAAGGTATTTTATGTTTCTGTCATTTCCCGTGATATCAGGTTGATATACATATTCTTGCAACTTTTGTCTTATTGTTTAGACATTATTCTTGAACCCACATGCTATAGCATTACTGTTGAAAGTTGGTAATATAGATATTTCTACGCCCTCAAGTTTTTTGTTTCCTCCATAAAAGATATGTTCCGAAACAAGTAGCATCTCAGTACACTACTGCTGCGTAGACTGTGTAATCGGAGATTAAACATTCCAGCCTGTGTTTGCTTCATGTTTTTTTCTAAATTGTAATGGAATAGAAGTGGAATTTATTTTGGTTGGATACAAAATAGTTGAATTGGACTCATTTGAACTTTCACGTTAGGGTAACTAAATGTGCTTGCTTTTGTTGTACATCTTCGCCACATTGAGACCTTTGAATTCTTGGTCACAAGGAGAATAAGCTATATAGCGATATTGCCTTTGATTTTTTCAACCAGTAAGCAAAAAATATCTCAGTTGCTTTTTGAAGGAAAAATTGACATTACAACTTGTTAGATCGTTATCAACTTTAAGAAACCCCGACACATGAAGATGTGATCTGTCAGCTTGCTTCTTGAATTTGTAATAAAGTTGCATCAGTACCTTCTCCGACACATGTTGTTCATTACCTAGCTTGTTGGTTTTGTGCATGGTTCCCCCATTTCTTCATCTTTGCCTTTTGTTGCAGATGTCCACTTGTCTGTGCTTTGTCCTAAATTGTTGTTGCTTTGGAAAATAACTGGCTCGTCCATTTTTTGTTAAAATACTCTGCGACAATGTGCTAATATTCTTTGTGCCTTTCTTTGTTGAGTTGCATATCCTAGAGTTTATTTCCATATTCATGTTTGTTACTCAGTATGTTGCCTTTTTCCTTCTAATTAATTGGTGATGCGTCATTATCCAAAAGAAGAAAATAATTGTCAATGCATAATCAGGTGAGATATCCAGATCGGATAACTCTTATCAGAGGTAACCATGAGAGCCGCCAGATCACACAGGTTGGTCCTTCATTTTCTCTACCTCTACAGCTTATAATTTATTTTATAATCTTATTTTCTCTTCAAAATTTCCAGGTATATGGATTCTATGATGAGTGCCTACGGAAGTATGGTTCAGTAAATGTTTGGAGATATTGCACGGATATATTTGACTACTTAAGGTTTGCTACTTTATTCTAGTGACGTCTAAAATTGGGGAATCAACTTGATATGTCTGATGCGTTTATATTAGATCCACTGCTCTCTAGTTTGGCACAAAATGGTTCCTATGTGTCATCATTGCACTGTCCGCTTGCATGTCAACAACAACATACCCAGTGTAATCCCACAAGTGGGGTCTGGAAAGAGTACAGTAGGATGTACGTAGACCTTACCCCTACCTTTATGGGGTAAAGAGGCTGTTTTTGGTTGACTCTCGGCTCAAAATAGAAGTATATGATGTGGGATTGTAAGAAAATAAGACAGTAAAATAACAAGATGCAAAACAACTGAAGCAACAAATAGTGATACATACTGTCGGATAAGAAACTATACAACAACAACAACAACAAACCCAGTGTATTCCCACAAAGTGGGGTGGGGTCTGGGGAGGGTAAAATGTACGCAGTCCATACCGCTACCTCCGAAGAAGTAGAGAGGCTGTTTCCGATAGACCTCCGGCTCAAGAGGAGAAGAGGAGGTTAACCTCCTAGCTCTCCCTAACGACGAGCAATAACACTCAGCTGCCTTCTAAATAATACTACTAGAAGGAGAAGAGGAGGCTAACCTCCTAGCCCTCCCTAACGACGAGCAATAACACTCAGCTGCCTTCTAATCCTACCTACTCCTCGATCTTGATACCTTCCTATCTAAGGTCATGTTCTCAGTCAACTGAAGTCTTGCCACGTCCTGTCTAATCACCTTCCCCAGTTCTTCTTTGGCCAATGTCTACCTCTCCTAACTCCTGCTACATCCAACCTCTTATACCTCCTTACCGGCGCATTCTCACACTTCCTCTTCATATGCCCGAACCATCTCAGCCTTGATTCCGTCATCTTGTCTGCCACGGAGACCCCTCCGCTTGCATGACATACTTGAGAAACTTCTGATATTGGTATCCTGCATGTCCTCTTTTCTCGTTCCAGCAGTGTCCATGTGCAACTGGGTGAACTAGTTGTGGTACATTTACAATCGGTAGTACTAAACTTCTTTTCTCTTCAGAGCTCTGCCTTTTGTTTCCTTGGTGACTTGAACCCACTAAACTTGTATTACTTGTTTTGATCATAATACAGCTTATCTGCTCTCATTGAGAATAAGATATTCTCTGTTCATGGTGGTCTCTCTCCTACAATATCTACATTAGACCAGGTTCGGAACTAGTCTCCGACTCCATTGCTTGAACTTTTACATGTAGAATGCATTGACATCATCATGTCTATCTCAGATTCGAACTATTGATCGGAAGCAAGAAGTTCCTCATGAGGGTGCCATGTGTGACCTACTATGGTCAGATCCAGAGGATATCGTTGATGGATGGGGATTGAGTCCTCGTGGTGCAGGTTTCCTTTTTGGTGGCAGTGTTGTCACTTCATTTAACCATACTAATAGCATAGACTACATATGCCGTGCACATCAGTTGGTAATGGAAGGATATAAATGGATGTTCAATAATCAGATAGTTACAGTCTGGTCTGCTCCGAATTACTGTTACAGGTCGGTTAAGTTACAGGATTAGTTTGCGGTTTGTTCTTTCTTAACTGTCGATCTTCCTCTTTCTTTTATCAGAGGTATCTTTGTTTCAAGTATTTTGGAGTGAAATAATGTGTTCATTCCAATACATTGCAGATGTGGTAATGTTGCAGCGATTCTTGAGCTAGACGAGAATCTTACTAAGCAGTTCCGTGTGTTTGAAGCTGCTCCTCAGGTATGTACATATAAACCGACTTCTTTCTAGTTTGTCATGTTGGTGAATGAGGAATATGTTATTAATTTACCAATATGCTATTTTCTCTTGCAATTGTTAAAGAGAAATTACACACCTTTTCATCCCATATATTTCTTTCATTAGTGAGGCATTTATTAACACAACAAAATGCAGTGCACCTAGAAGTGGCAATGTACAGGGCATCGAAATACTGCGACTGACTAAATAGAATCTACTAATTAGGAAATTGGAACTATTGGAAGAACACAGAAAACCTCATGACACGCTATTCCAATGTCCATCCAGGATGTCCAACAAATGTGTCCCCCATTTCATGAAAGGACCTTTTTAACCCTCTAGCAATACCTTCTGAATATCACATTACCGAAAATGTTACATTGAACCAACTCTTATTATTAATGAAAGTTCAAATTCCCCAATAGGGTCGGCCTTAGGTTCTAGCTTTAGATAGCTTAGACCATCAAAAACCTAACTTCATTGTCAACCTGTCTCTTATGTATGAGAAACTTTATTTCCTATCACAGAAAATGGAAAACTTCATTTCCTATTTAATACCCATGTCACTGAGCCCACTTAAGTTTTAGTCAGTTAATGTGGGATACCGGGATTGCATTACTCAAAATCTCAACTATGAAATAGCTACGAGTGTTGACATATCCACCTTAAGTAAGCACCGTAGAACGCATTTTAACCTCAATCTTAAACACCTCAAGTCTTCAGACACATTTAGCACTATAATTAATCTTGAAGCATGAATAGCTGATACTTCTCGAAAATTTCTGCGAGAACAATCATTTCAACTTCTTCAAGATTCAACCAAATACATTTTCATCAAAGAAAAGATTCAGTCAAGTACATACGCTGGGTTTGCAGAAAATCATCTCTGGCAAGATCTTCAGTTGTGCATATAACCTATAACCTATAACCTAAGGAAAAAGGCTATTTATATGAAGTTATAGATAGAGAACGAAGTTATGGGCACGTGATGAGGAAATGCACGGATGCTCCACTATAGGGGGTGAGGGTGAGAGGCTGGCTATGGATGGTTTTGGGCGGAGTAGAGATAGGCTGAAGAAATATTGGAGGGAGGTGATTAGGCATGACATGGAGCGGTTACAGCTTAGGGAGGGCATTCCCCTTGATAGGAAGGTGTGGAGAACGCGAATTAGGGTAGAGGGCTACTGGGTAGGAGTGTGTCCGTAATAGTAGTGAGGAGTGCTTTGTTTGATTCTATGCTTGTAGTTTCTTGTTCTTAGTGTTCCGATGATATTTGTGATTTCGAATAAGATAGTTTATAGTATTACTCTGTAGATATCTTGTTTCTTTTATTATCTAGCTGTGTGTTATCCCATTTTGTTGTTTATTTTTATGTTTTTTGTTTGTTATACTAATATTTGGCCTGAGTCGGGGGTCTATCGGAAACAACCTCTACTTCATCTGAGGTAGTGGTATGGACTGCGTACACTTTACCCTCCCCGGACCCCATTTTGTAGAAATACATTGGGTATGATGTTGTTGTTGTCTTTCTTTCTTATCAAAAGAAGAATGAAGTTAATGATCTGGTGATAGGCATGCCAGTGGAGAAAAATATATGTTGTTCTTTACCTACTTTTTAATATATACATTGTTCTTTACCAGTATGGGCTGAGACAGGCGTTCTGTTACTTGTATACCATTATGTCCGCGTGAGACTCTTCCCCACAGTTTTACATTTGTATAATTTTTGTGCAATGCAGGATTCAAGAGGAGCACCTGCTAAAAAGCCTCCACCAGATTACTTCCTGTAGGACCACGTAAACGATTCAATTTTTGCCATCAATATACCCATATTGTTGACAATATGGTTGTGAAGAGCGCACACAGGAGATGCTCTCGCATGATTCGTTTTGGTAGAAAGGTTTCTTTGTTTACAGAAAGAATGGTACCATTGTTGGGGTTTCTAAGATTACCGAGGATCTAAATACATGTAGCCGATTTTGAAATCCCATATTGTTTTTTTTCCTTGTAATGGTGGTGTGTGTAATAGAATGGGACATTGAAGTGAGAGTTGCAAATTATGAGGCAGCTTCACTCTCCTGTAAAGGAGTTGTACAACTGAAGTCGAGGACTCTATTTTCATCGTCTTGTTACGTCTGGACTTTGGTGCAACAGTAAATTTTTCTTGGTTCGATGTTGCATTAAATGTATTTCGGGCTGTGTTGCATAAAAACGTGCACATTTTGTATGGTTATAATGTTCAATTTGGTGTAAATTGTTTGTAGGCCAAGTTTCTTTTACCATTTCCACAGGCTGTATCTGTGCACCATTAGGTAGGTTAGATGAAGAATGGTGATATGTTGGCTTGAATTGGAAGAAATAGTTTTCTGACTTTTAACATTTTTTCGTTTTTGTTTTACGATCTTTTGACAAGATCTTTATTTTTACACATTAGAGATATGAAAAGATTATTTTTTTTCTATTCAAACGGTAAGAAGCCAAGGAATCTTCTCTCTCGGAATACACTACACCTCTCGGGTAGTGTACGCAGTCCAAATCACTACCCGAGTGGTGAGAGAGAGGCTGTTCTCAGTAGGCCTCCGGCTTAAGACAAAAACAGTCTAGAAAAGTCTTAGTGTAGGAACAAGAAACAAACAAGATTATCATAATGAAATACTGCACATCACCAACATCCTTCGCTTCTTTCTATGTAGTATTATGTCCTTGACGCTCGGAATATACTATTCTTAGAAAATGAAACAAAGGTAAGAGACTGAAAAGAAGTCGTACACGTAGCCATTAATACACGAAAGAGTTTTGTCAATTACTGTCCTAAAATGAAACACCTGATTACTTCCCTTGCAGACTATTAACTCACAGTTATGATTACGAAAACAAACAGTTGTTAAAACAGGAACTGCTGCTGAGCTTAATTGAACCTTTATAGCTAAAGCTGAGTTAAAATTCTTGAGTTTCACACGTTAAAAGTTTCAAAAAAAAACAAATAAGAAAAAGTATAAATGTTGGTTATATTTCTAACAACCAATTCTAAATCTAGCTATTGGATAGGATTTTCATTGAAAGGGCTTCAGAAGTAAATATACGAACAAATCGAAGGCGGTTCAACATCTATTATATATGCATAAAAAATAATTTTTACCATATAAAAATAGTATAAAACAAAATAATTTTCCGTCGAAAGGGGTTCAGATAACCTGGAGCAAAAGGTAGCTCCACCACTGATTGGATATAGCTTACAAGTTATTAAGACTTATTATTCATTAAAAGATTAGTATATTACACTTACTTTGCAACGTGACAAGCTTAATCGTGCGTAAGTAGCAATAAAAGTTATTCATAATAGAGTTTCTGAAATTCGCTCCAGATTAAGGAAATTTATTATACACTTCCTCCATCAAATTATCCGTCCCAAATTGAGATGATACATTAATTAAGAAAAATAATTAATAACATGGCTAGTTTACAATAGTACCCCTATCAAATGATGTATACATTTTAATTTGAAGAAAAAGTAATTAATACAAAGGGTAAAACTTGAAAAAAAAATATTGTCTCTTATTGATTAATGAAAAAAGCAAGGAAAATGAGAAATCAAATTAGAAAATTTGGGACGGAGGAAATACTACAATTCCTTCTTTTCAAATATACAGAGCCAATTTTTATTGTATCGGTAATGCAAAGTTAATTTCAAAAACTATTACTTTCAATATTTTAAATTGTTTGACCTACTTAATTTTTCAATTCATGTAAAAACGAATGTCTCTTTATATGTCTAAAACCACCAGATTAAAAAATATTATGATATATATATTTAATTTAAGAATACAAGATTCAAAAGTTCGTTACTATTTTAGACTCCATTCAAATTAAAATAGGTCCAACAAATTAAAACGGTGGAGCAACAATTATTCAAGTATCACTATATTTGTCATTAAAAAGAGTCGTCCCTCTTTCCTAATTTCATTAAGTGACTATATAAAGCGTAAAGGACAGCCAATGTACATATAAAATTTAAAAGGCAGTCCGCCTGCTATGCATAGTGCCCGTGAAAGAGTCTCACCACAATAGTGTAAAAAATATATAACACTCAAATTTATATTTTTAAAATACAATTAATAAAATTAATTTAATAAAATAAACTGTTACTAAATATTTTCTTTAAAGATATTGTTCGATTATCCCAATTAAAATGAAACGGAGATGGAATTTGATAATTAGACCTTACCTTATGCTAAACTTTCCCAAAGATACGACTCCATAGCTAAACAAACACAATTTTTTTGTTTGGTTCCATTCGATGTCCGGTACCTGTATTGAAATTCGATTTACCAAGAATTTTTTCATACTCAAAATTCGAATCCCGACTAATCTGAATTCGTACCACGTAAGATATCATTTGAGAAAAATACTTTTTCTATATCCAGGACTCGAATTCATCGAGCACCACATGCTTTGGCGGTAACACAATTAATTACTACAACTAACCTTTTACTTTCAATTTCCAATCATAAAAAAAAAAAAAAAGAGAAAAATGAGGCAGAAAACCCTCCGAGTTTGCAATTCTAAAAAGGGAAAAGTGGGTCTACAACTTATCCCTTTTACAAAAATTAAGGCCCTGAACAACTGCAACTGCATTAGTTATCTCAATAACTTCGCTCAGTTGTCGAACAATTTTGATAGTTATCAAACAACTTAAGACAGTTATCGAACAATTTTCATAGTTATTGAACAACTTCACAAAATTATCGAACAACTATCAAAAGTTATTCGACAAATTAAAAGAAGTTATTGAAACGAAAAAACTAAAAAGAAAAAATTAATCCTTCCATCTAATTTTAAAAACGTAACCTCACTTAATTGAACAATCGCTTTAAATCGAAATTCCCCTAAAAAAAAAGAAAAGAAAAAAACCCAAATATATAATCTCCCACGTTGACATTGACATTCCAAAACATTTCTTCAAAATCACAAAATTCACTCTATAATCTTCACCTCTACCCTAACCTATCTCAAAAATTCATCAAATCTACTGAGTCTGCCCAAAAAAAAATAAAAAAAAAAAAAAATAGTCCATGGCAGGCTCAGGCTCAGGCTCAGTTTCTTTTTACCTTTTTCTATCTCTACTCCTTAATTTTTCAACTACACATGTTAATTCCAATGAACAAGGCTACATTTCATTTGATATATCAAATAAAGGCCTTGATTTTATCAAACAATTTCTAGTACAAATGGCTGAAACTTCATTAGTTCCACTTGACTTACCTAAAATTGAGAAATCAAAGCATATTGCTCTTATTGGTACAGTTAATATTCTTATTTCAAATCTTAGTATTAATAAAATTCATGTAATTTCTTCTACTGTTAAAGCTGGTGATACTGGTATTGTTATTAGTGTCTCTGGTGCTTATGCTAATATGACTATGAATTGGGGATATGAGTATTCCAATTGGTGGCTTCCTGTTCCTGTTATGGATAGTGGGGTAGCTTCTATTCAGGTAAAATCTTGAATTTGAATCTCTTTTTTTTTGTTCTTTTTGAGATAAAGGTGAAATCTTGAAAATTGAGAAATTCTTGATGAATAGCTTGGTATTGATTAAAAATGGTGTCTTTATGGTCATATTTGAGCTTTGACTATTTAGTTTTTTGTTTTCTTATAATCGTGGTGTCTGGGCCAGCTTAGGGTTTAGATAGGGGTGTGTGGAGGATACGGATCAGGTTAGAAGGTTAATAGGTAGTAGTTGTCTTTATGGTCATATATGAGCTTTGATTATTTAGTTTTTTTTTTTTGATAATTGTGGTGTCTGGGTCATCTTAGGATTTAGAAAGGGGTGTGTGGAGGACACGGATTAGGGTAGAAGGTTAGTAGTCGTAGTATTGCTCAAGTAGTTTTTTTTCCTTCGATTTCTGTTACTATATGTTGTTTCTTATTCCTCGATGACCGTATTGTTTTGTTGTATTACCTTTGTTGAATCCAATGAATAAGGGTACATATCACTAGATATATCAAACAAAGGCCTTGATTTTGTGAAACAATTAGGTGCATGCTATAGTCCTAGGTTTATCTTTCTGGTATTGGGGATGAGTTGACCGGCCTTAGTAGGCTAGCGAACTTATGAACCACCATAGGATCGGAGGTAAGGTTTATGGCCCCCTCCTTGTATTTCTTTTTTGATTTCTTTTTATGATAAGGCCTGGGAGTGTTGCTGAGCCCTTGACCCCCTCAAGGGTCATTAAAGTAAAAAAAGCCACAAAATTTCATTGCCCTTATTTCGGAAGTCTAAAGTCCTTCTTTCACCAAATCCGACCAACCTTTATTTATGGGATATTTGGAGGAGAGCTTTGTAAATCTCAAAAATTCTCTCTAGCTCGAAGAATTTGAATTTCTAGTACAAATGGCTGAAACATCATTAGTTCCACGTAACTTACCCAATATTAAAAAATCCATACATATTTCTATTATTGGTACAGTTAATATGGTTCTTTCTAATATTAGTATTAATAAAATTCATGTAGTTTCTGCTACTGTTAAAGCTGGTGATAATGGTATTGTAGAGTTTCCGGTGCTTATGCTAACATGACTATAGATCAGGAAAATGAGTTTTCCAATTGGTGGCTTCCTGTTCCTGTTATGGATAATGGAGTAGCTTCTATTCAATAAATTCTTGAAAATTTATGTGAAATTGTTGGTGTAATTAGCTTACGATTGATTAAAAATGGTGTCTTTATGGTTATATATATTTACATTAATTCTTTATTTTTTGTTTTTTTTGATAATCGTGATGTCTGAGCCAGCTTAGGATTTAGATAGGGGTGCGTGTAGGATTCGGGTTAGGGTAGAAGATTAGTAGGTAGTAGTTGTCCTGCAGTTCGTTTATATTAGTAGTCGTAGTGTTGCTCTAGTAGTTTCTTGTACTTCGATTTCTGTTACTACAAGTTGTTTCTCGTACCTTGATTATTGTATTGTTTTGTTGGAGTTTGGATTTTGCTACTATCTGTTTTTTTTGTTATTATTGTTGTTTCTTTTACTTGTGTTACTTCTTTTTTGGGACCACTTTGGACTATTTTTCCTTGAGTCGAGGGTCTGTGGAAACAACCTCTCTACCTCTGTGGTAGGGGTGAGGTCTATGTACACTCTCTCCTACCCAGATCCCACTTTGTGGGGTTACATGGGTTATGTTGTTGGCTTATGTTTTATGGTGCAGCTGTTATAAATGAATGACAAGTTCAGTAACTTTAGAAGCTAGAGCTCAGCCTAAGTAATGTGCAAAAAACACTAAGTGATTTTTTCCATATGTTCAAGCATTGGTGGACAAAGTTACTCGGTATCTGTGTTGAGTTAGCAGGTACCTTGTGGAACCAGTCGAGGTGTGCAAGCTCAAAAAGAAACATAAAAGTATTTTATGTGTTTGGGTGTGGCACGAATAAGTATCCAATTACTTTCGAGCTGCAAGAAAAGAGACTTCTATAGAAGCCAAACCTTGAACTATATAAATGCAATTCTATCTTGTTTGTAGTAGGCACATGAGGAACACAGTCATAGGTAGTGCATGCTGTGCAAGCTTTTGCGACTGTGGATAGTTTCTTCAATATCCATTTCACTTTATTGGGACCGATTTGTTAAGAGTACTCAATAATTTGTCTTTCTAAGACAAACTATGGATTCTTAAAGACTGAAGGTTATCTATGATTTTTACTAACATAAAATTCTTTAATCAACTAAAAGGACCCCTCACAAACACCAACCATTATGTAAGTGTAGCAACACGATTAGTCATTAACTTCCTGCCTGTTTAATCTCAACACTGCCATGTCTAGTTTTACTTTGCATCTTTTCTCCTTGTATCATCATAGTTAAATTTGATAGTCTGGCATATTCATTCTCATTTTTGTTTGTCATTTATGGTCGTCCACTTTCTTCATTATTCAATGCTTGTGAATGCTACAGAAAATACATAAATGTTTCTTTTCCTATAGGTTGAAGGTATGGATGTTGGAATTTCTTTCAATCTAACGAATAACCAAGGATCTCTTATGCTTACTCCCCTGGACTGTGGATGTTCAGTGAAAGATATATTTATAAAGTTGAATGGTGGAGCATCCTGGCTATATCAAGGGTACCATTTTCAACTATAGTTTCTATTTGAAAAATTATCTCTCAAGTGTTGCACTCTCTCAACACACACACATGCCCGCTAAAGAATGGTGGAAACCCTATTATACTTGTATGAATGTGATCTTTTCAAGTTTGATGTGCCATGGTCAAAGCATAAGAAAGAGATCGTTCAATGTCACTTTAATTTCAATTTGCAACAGTTCTTTTCTGCAAGCGTGCGGCAAAAACGTACCAATATATTTCCCTAATTAAAAAAATATTAAGATACTTCAAAATCTGTATTTTGTAAGGCATTAGGTTGCATTGTAACATTGTTTGTTTGAGACTCTTCATATCTATCACTGCATATTCCTTCTTGGAAAAAACACTAATTTCTGAGCTGTACGTAAATGGCGTCTGAATACAGAGTCATTAGCTGTTGGTGAACAGATCTTTCAAAGTTCAAATGAAAAATTCCTTAAACTAGTGTATATTCTTATTTACTCTTCTGGTTTTGGTGTTGTATTCGTTCAAGATTTATCCCGTGCCTATGTGATATCCTCACCATCCAATGTGACTGCTATGATATTTTACTTGAAAAATTTATCACGTTCCCTGAGTTTGCTTCCTCGATAACTTTTACTGGCATCATTGTGATTTCTCTTTGTTACATTCAGGTTGATTGAGGCTTTTGAAGGTAGATTAACTTCTGCTGTAGAAAATGCTATTTCGAAGAAATTGAGACAAGGAATTGTGAAGCTCGATTCATTATTGCAGTCCTTACCAAAGGATATTCCAATAAGAAATATTGGTGCTTTAAATGTCACCTTTGTTGGCGACCCACAATTGCGAGACTCTTCTCTTATTCTTTCAATTAATGGGTTAATTAGTGCCAAGGAAGCACATGCAGCACCTGCTTACCCACACTTATTTGCATCTCTAGAACACTTATTAGCATCAATTCCTTTGAAGGACCCGGCAAGCATGGTTACTATTTCCTTGCATGAAAAAGTTTTAGCGTCTGCATCATCTGTTTACTATGATGTAAGTCCTTCAGCTACCCTTTCCAAGTGAATCAATGCAGAACTAGAAGAATATTGATTATTTTCTAGCATCATTCCCTTGGCCTTTACATTGATACATTTATTCTATGACTGAATTTGATCATTTAACATGCCTTGTTCCAATATATTCTATGAAAATTAGTTTAACAGATTTTCTCAACATTAAGCCCCCGTCAAATTCGACTTGTGCAAGTTGAATTTCGGGGTATTACACTGCACGACTTGTATCTAATATTTGCCATCTGTTCAGGCCAATAAAATGCACTGGATTGTTGACAAAATACCTGAACAGTCCTTGTTAAACACTGCTGGATGGAGGTTTATTATCCCACAACTTTACAGGCGATATCCAAATGATGACATGAATCTGAATGTTTCCATATATTCTCCACCCCATCCGAAAATTGATGATGATCAGATTGATCTGACGATTCACGCAGATGTCGTGATTAATGTTTTGAATTCAGGTGAAGTGACACCAGTTGCATGCTTTTCAATGGTAAGCTTCGTAAACGGATCAACATTTCCTACATAATATTTGTCCATTTCCTTGCAGCTATTAGCTATTTGTAATTCATTATCACTCTTTCTGGAATGGACCTCACTCTGATGAAACCTTGCTTAATTGCAAGACTAAAACTAAAGGTTGAAATTAGAAGTGAAATGAGCTTCTTACAAAATAAGTCGGTTGATTAAGAAACATGTGCAAATATTTTAGTTTTATTTATAACAGGGATGTGTTTATATCAAAACTATATCTTCATTTATTGTGTTTTAACTCTTAATCAATCAAAGTCAAATTCGTTCGGATCTATCTTTGTTCTTAATAACCCTTGACATGAAAATGATGCAGTGTTTGATATTGGCTGTATTGAGAATGCGCAATACATATCTGAGGCCTACTTTACAATCCGTTCGGTATCTTTATTAAAATTGGAACTTTGCATATTCAACAGAAGAGAAAACTAGTCATGGATCAGCTGTAAAGAGGCAAAAAATAATTTGTTTGTGTTGCTACCTGTAAAAAATTGGATTGGTATTTTTATCATGTTGGATGCTTGCGACTTTTATCTATGGTCCTTTGTCTTGAGCTGGGGGTCTATCGGAAACAGCCTCTCTACTTCTTCGGAGGTAGTGGTATGGACTGCATACATTTTACCCTCCCTAGACCCCACTATCCCCACTATGTGGGAATATACTGGGTTTGTTGTTGTTGTTGTTGGTGGTGGTATTTCACTATTCTTGGAGATGCTAAAAACGATTGTCGTCAACAGTTTTGGACCTTTTCTCATTACTTTTTGAGTGCTAACAGTATTAGTAGTTGAAGAACTCCACAAAGAGGACAACTAAATTTGCTGATTCTACAACAGTTATTATAAAGTTATCTCTTAGTTTCATTTGAATAAATTTGGAACGCGTGAAGAAGCACCAGGAAAAGATGTCAACGCAGATCTTAAATGATTAAATCACTTGCGTAGTTAACATGTTTCGTGAAGGGATTGAACCTCAGTTGCCTTCTTTTAAGTCCTAGTTCTGTCAAAGACTTATACATGACTTCTCATCCTTTTGATTGCAGATAGTCAGTGGTTCAGCTTCTCCATGGATTTCCAAAAATAGTCTTGGAGGAAGCATTGGATTGGATGAATTTTATCTATCTTTGAAATGGAGTAAAATTGGCAATTTTCATGTGAATCTAGTTCGGGTATATCTTCAGTTCATGTATATTATTTTCCAGTTCACTGTGTGTTTAGTTGAGGATGCAACTCTGATGCACTTAAAACATGGGTCATTTGGTGTGAGGTATAAGGGATAAATAATCCCGGGATAAAATTAGTTCCCCCCTTCCCCTTACACCATAGTGATGGGATAACTAATCCCGAGTTATCCCGGGATAGCTAATCCCGGGATAAGTTTCCCAACCAAACGAATAAGTATAGAGTCACCTGGTACCTTTTCTGGGTCATGATGTTCATTAAAAAGTTTTTTTTAATATCATAGTACGAAGATACAAAAGCATTTAAGAAATGGCCATTTACTCTTCTTGGTAGTGGACCCGAACTATCAGTAGTGATGCTTGCTCTGTACAACTCTCTTTCTTGCTTATTGCTGTAACTCTTTGTTTTTTATATTCATGACATATGTCAACCTCAGATGTCACGGATAGTACTATATGCACTGCTTTAAACGTTGCATCAATTTGACCCCTCTGTTATGTTGTTATTTCGGTCTTTGGTAACAGCCTCTCTACCTCCCCGAGGTGGTGGTAAGGTCTGCGTACACGTTACCTTCCGCAGACCTCACTTTGTGGGATTTTACTGTATGTTGTTTTTGTTGTTATGTTGTTATTCATTCATTTATTTATCTCAAATAGTCGCTAGGCTTTTTAGCTGTGTATCTGGTTAGTGGAATGAAAATAAGGGTGCATACTGTCATAAGCGCTGCTGCGTCAGCATGATAAACACTTAGGTGAGTAAAACAATGTGTATGTTTACCAGTTATGGATGATTGAAGGAGGATACAGAGTCAATTCGTATTCTCCCTTCTATTTTGTTAAGACATGTACGTATTCTAAGAGCAACATGTGGCCTCTGTACATGCTGAATCATCAGCCTATCTCCGTATTTCATTTCATCCCATTACGATTTATATCAGCTTTGGAGATTGTTTTACCATGTGATTCTGTGACAACAAAAAACACAGTTCCTCCCTTCTTTAGGTGATGATAAAACTGACCCGAACTCTGAAAACTCTTGCAGGTACTGATGTCAACTGCACTGCGGACCGTGATCCTGCCATACATAAACATAAAACTTGCTAGAGGATATCCGCTGCCCACATTCCACGGCTACATGCTTCAAAATGCCAAAATCCTGTGCAGTGATTCATGGATTAAGATTTGCAGCGACGTTGCAGCTGTCAAACAATTAAGTATAAGTTAGTTCCTACATCGTATGGTTGTGACCTATGTCGTTTGGACCCTCTAAAAATGCCGCTACACCCATGTCAGACACTCAAAAAATGCATAGGTTTTGGAGGATCCGTATGTTTGAAGAGTCGGCGCTAGGAAGGATTTGTTAGTTCCTCAATCCCACTGTACCAGACCTTGTACTGAAATGTAGTTGCACATTGATAGACAAAAATGTAAACTAGGTGTAGAATGTGTTTGCTATATGCATGTTGCTTATATAGCTATTGTAAATCCTTCTCTCTTGTTATATTCATGTAGATTCTCTTTATACCATGACCTTCATATGCTTGTATAGCTCTTCAATGGAAAAACATGAATATTCCAAAAATTATGTGGAAGTTTTCAGGTGAAAATTGATCATTGTAAAAATAGATAAAAGATGAATTAAGATTGATGCACAAATTTGAGATTGGTTAAAAGGGCAGCCGGTGCATTAAAGCTACCGCTATGTGCAGTGTCCGGGGAAGGGTCCAACCACAAGGGTGTATTGTACGCAGTCTTACCTTGCATCTCTGCATTTCTGTCAGAGGATGTTTCCAAGGCTTGAACCCGTGACTTTTTGGTCACATGACATCAACTTTACCAATTACTTCAAGGCTTCAAAGAAATTTGAGATTGGTTGTTGTCAATTTTAAGCTCTATTATAATGTGGGGTCCTTGAGCTGAGGGTTTATCAGGAACGACCTCTTTATTTCACATTGGTAGATGTAACATTTGCATAAGTTCTATCTTCTTCGAACTTTATTCATGAGACAACACTGGCTATGTTGTTATATTATGTTTTGGGCTCATTCATATCCTTAATTGATATGGAAGATAACTTTTGGTGTAGGGGTGAAAGTCGTATGATACATGATTACTATCTTATATGCAATAACAATAAACTCAGTGAATTTCCACCAAGTGGGGTCTGGGGAGATTACTATCTTATATGGTTCGAAAAATAGACATTCTTTGATCGTGGGATGGGAAGGGGGTGGAGGGGAGTTTGTCGTGAGTCCGGAGCTGGAAGGGTTAATTTTTGGAGTAAAAATACCAAATGAGACAATGAATGTTGGCAAAAAAAAATCAAATGAGACAAAACACCCCTGGCCCAACAATTTAGAAGTTGCTGGTGGACTAGCGACTTGTAAGTCGTTTTTCTATGAGTCATGAACGTTTGTAGCAAATTAGATGGTGACGGAATAATCATGCATGATATTTTTTATTTCTCAACTCTATCAAAAAAAATATTTCAACTCTATCAAAAAAATATTTCAACTAGCGATTCATGAACATTTTCAGGTTAGACATTTAATTTATGTTTAAAACAAGAATCACAACATTACCTCTCTATTTTGAATTATAATTAATTATGGAAAAAAACCCTCAATTTTACCATGACCTTTTTTTAATTATTATTGAAAAAGAAAAAGAAGGGCATAGTTGTAAAAAAGAAGAAAAGAATGGACCGGAGATTAGGGCCCATAAAAAACCGGTCCTTATTAGTCGAAAAAAAACCCGGCTCCTCTTTCACCTTCTCTCTCTAAACTATAACTACATTTCTCTCTCTCTAAAACTCAAAAAAAACAAAAGCCTGTTTGCTTCAAGTTTTTGATACTTTACTCTTAAACACAAATAATAATTCCCCTAATAGGATACTCAATTACCCGCCAATAAGGTACTCCATATTTAATTTTTAAATTATCTTAATTAATGGTAGCATGTTAATTTTTAATTTAATTAATATTCAAAACAATCCTTTTATCTTTACATTATTAATATTATTTGATTTGCATACATTCTATCATCCCATCCCGTCCCGTTCCACTTGTGTGATTTGTATAAACTTGTATGTTGTTGTTGTTTCAAATTTCTCCATTATATATACTTTCCACATCTTATTTCTCTCTAGGGTTTGTAGCTTTCTCTCCTCTTTCCAATGGCTCCATACTTCTCTCTATGTCACAGATATACGGCGTCATTTTCGGTGATCCAATGGTGGTTGTTGAATCCGATTCGCTTTCCGGACAGAAGAGGAAACTGCCGGCGGTTGATGATGGGGGATTGGAGCTACGGGTTTCGAAGAAGACGAAGGCGAAAGGAGGAGTGGTGGAAGTTGCGGAGATGCTGCTTGTATTGTCTGCAATGGGGAAAATGAGAGGAGGGAGAAGTCCAACTGATGTAGAGAAGGAGATGGTGGAGGAAGCTAGAGAGAGATTGGCTGAGATGTGTATGAAGTTTGCGCCGAAGGATGTGTTTCCATGTGATGGATTTGGAGGTGTTATTGAGGAACTTGGGCTTAATAAGGTGAAGGAAAAGAGTATTGTAGGAGGTGATTGGCAGCCTCCTAAAATGTCTATTACTGAGAAGCTAATGGCTACTAAAAGAAAGGTATGGAAGGTTCATTTGCTATTTATACACTTTCTTTGGATGGTTGTTATATATAGTTTCATAATATATAGTATTGTATTGTATCATGTTGTGTTGTGTTGTACTGAACTGTATTGTTTTAGTGGATGCAAGTGTGTGGGTAGATTTTGTATCGTTTTCTGTGGTTACATAATGCCACACATTAATGTTTAAAAGGACAAACCTACAAGAAGAGTAGATTACGGGGTAGAGCTATTATAAAAAGGTTGGGTAAATGATAAAATAAGATTATTAGATAATAAGCAAGGTTAGGTCATTATATTGTGTAAAGAATGGATCTTGGGCCTAATTCAACCCCAAAAGCTAGCTCATGAGGGGAGGATTGCCCAAGTCCATATAAGAAGATCTATTGCCTATCCCTTTTCTGACGTGGGACTCTTAACACTCCCCTGCACACCTAGACCTTGTTGTTTGGAGTGTGAACAATATAATATGGGGTCCCAACATCGGCGAACAAAGAATTGGGATGAGCCTGACTCTACCATGTAAAAAATAGATCTTGGGTCTAACTCAACCCCAAAAGCTAGCTCATGAGGGGAGGATTGGCTAAGTCCATACAAGAATACCAATTGCCTAGCTCTTTTCTAACGTGGGACTCTTTACATATTGTTTGGATGGTTCTTACCTATTGTGTTGTATTGTTAGTTTAAATATAATATTTTTTATTGGTTGTTACTTAAACACTCTTTTTGGATGGTTGTTACTTATTGTTTTATAATGTGTGATATTGTATTGCATTGTGTTGTACTATATTCTTTTAATGAATACAACGTTTGGATAGATTGTATCATTTTGTGTAGTTACGTAATGTCGCACAACAATAGTTTGAAGAATAAACCTACAAGAAAAGTATGATATGGTAGAGCTACTATACAATTTTTAGCCATTTATAGCTTGTTTGGATGATTGCTTACCTATTGTATTATATTTAGGAGTGCATTGTCTTGTTGTCCTTACTAGTAGTCATAGGACTACTCTTGTAGTTTCTTGTTTCTCGATTTCTATTACTATCCGTTATTCTGTGTTGTTTGATTGTAGTATTATTTTTGTTGTAGTACTGTTCGCTACTATCTTTGTTCTTGTCACTATCTATTGTCTATTGTACTTTCTTTAAGTCTTTTTCTATCGGAAACAACTTCTCTACCTCACCTCTGGGGTAGAGGTAAGTTTAGCGTACACTCTACCTTCCCTAGACCCCACTTACACTGGGTATGTTGTTGTGTTGTTAGTTTAAACAATATTTGTTATGATTGTTACTTAAATTTTATTGGATTGTATCGTTAAATCCATCTTTAGCTAATGACGAAAACTCTCATTTTATGTAACGATCGGTATGGTGTGATCGTGCTGTTACCTTATTTTTCTTCTCATTTTATCTTTGATTGTTTGGTGATAAATCTTTTTTTATCCTTACCCTTCCTTATTATAATAACTCTACCCTGTAATCTCCTTGTGTTGTAGGTTTGTCCTTCAAACGTTGATGTGTAACATTATGTAACGACGGAAACTGATACAAAATCTACCAAGACATAGTATTCATTAAAACAATATAGGGCAATACAACACAATACAGTACGATATATTATTATCAAACGATATATAACAACCATCCAAATAAAGTGTGAGTTCGGAATACAACTTATTGTTTGAGGGTGGTTGTCTAATGGGGGAGAGTCTAAAAGAATTTAATGTAGGAAGTATATGTGTAGATGAATGCTTCTTTTGTTGAATTAGTAGATTAGGTCCATCTTGTTTTGGATTTCATGATATAGTTTGTTAATATGAACTTCTTTTAGAGGGTTGGGTTGATAATTAGGCTGCCCAATTGTTTTGGGACTAGGATCTTGGTTTCTTTGGAGCTTGTAATTTTATTTGGAACTATTAGTGTAGAATTGCCATTCAGGGTAACTATTGCTCATTTTTGCTTATGAAAAAGATTAATTAGAAGCTTGGGAGGTCTTTAACATTTGTGTTGAAGGGTAGTTGATAGATTAAGTGCATGCAGATCACAAAATTGAATTTTCTGGTTAATTTGTTGCTATTCGGTTGTAAAGTGTTGTCGACTAGGAGTTAATGGATCTGATGAGAAGCGAGTCCACCGCGTCTCAATATAATCAATTGTAGTCAAGTTAGCCGGTTGAGTTGCATCTAAAATGTTGAACCAATATCCGTTTTTATCCCTTCCCTTTCTTCTTTTAGATGGACAAGACGCAGGAATTTTCTCTACCCTCCGCCAGCTACTCATCTCAACGGTCTCAAACTGCAATGGGTACAACAACTGAAAGACATAATCCATCACATATTAAAATGTTTCCTCAACCAAGTCATGCAGTAAATTCTTCAGGAAGCTTCCAAGCTGCTTCACCTATGGGACGTGGGACTCCAGTAAGTTCTGCATCTTTGCCTTATCAGCTACCCACCAGTGAGGTCAGGCCTGTAATCACTGGTGGAGTGTTATCTGATAATCTTGTAAGGGATTCTTCTTCAGTAGCACCTCCCAGAGTTGGAAGACAGCATTTTCAAATGGATGGACGGCAAAGTGGATCTTCCCATGCATTGCAAGTACAAGGTAAATATGTGTTCCTCTAAACTGTCCAAGGTGCTTCAGGATCTTTGTTTGTTAAGTGATTCCCTTAATGTGAGGAACTTTACCAACTTGCCCGAAAAATGGGGGAACTTGTCTAAATGACGTTCAGTTTAGATATGGAGGGTAGCTTGTCTAGGTTGTACAATTTCTTCACTTAGCCCAGTACATCTTTTAGCTTCAAACAAGAAAGGAAGGGTCTCTAGGTGATTATTAGGTCACATGCATCGTTTCGGAGTTGTCCTGAGTCTCATTGTGCAAGTAGCTTCGGTAATCTTTCATTCTACTCTAATTCATCTAGTTGCTCTCTTTTTATTTTCAGCAATACATATATGGACCTAGTTTGCTCATCCATCAAGGAAGTTGGCTTTGGAATTTTATATTCGCGAATTTTTTCCTTCGAATTTTGCTCTTAATATTTTTTTGTTCTGACCATCTGAAGCTTATTTATTTGTAGCAAGTACTGGCAGCCACTCAACTCTCAAAACTCCAACTTGGTCGGTGCTACCTGCATCAGTTTCAGCAGCTAGACTTGGGGCAGATAACAAGGTGACACCACATGGAACTACTAAAGTTGAGGGACGTGCTGATGTCAGATCAACTATGGTACCACAAGTAACAACATCTAGGCCATTTATTACTCAGAGCACATCTGGAAATTCACCAAATACATACCCTCATTTACGAGGCACGAGCTTTAGTCATGCTCCTCCGAGCATAAGCAATACTCATTCTGAAATTGCCAAGATTGTTCAGAAATTTTTACAGCCCCTGCTGCCTGAGCCGACTGTAGAATCCCGTGATTACATCAATAAGGCTTTGACTTGCCAAATGTGCATGTCAACAATAAATGAGGTTGACAATGTTCTTGTGTGTGATGCTTGTGAAAAAGGCTATCACCTAAAATGTCTCCAAACAACAAATAAAAAATGTGGCCCTAGTGGGGAATGGCATTGTGGAAAGTGCTTGTTGATAACCAATGGCAAGCCGCTGCCCCCTAAATATGGTCGTGTAATGCGGAATACCAATTCCTCTAAAATGCCTACAATTGCAGCAGCAGTTCAGTCATCTGGGGATAGAAAAGCTTTTGGTTCTGATGAGAAGGGTGGACAGTCGAGGATAATGCGGAATCGAAATGTCACATTGCAGAATTCCACTACCAATGGCATGGAAAGTAACCTTAATCAACTACCGTCTGGGCGGAAGATGGAAAATGACCAAAGAATGGGAGGAAATGATAATGTGTCCGGTAAGGGAAATGTGGAGAGTAAAGTTTCTCCTGCAAGTAATTTGACTTCGGGAATATGTTCAAATAATTTGTCGGTGTCTTCCAATGATAACGGTTTCTCTCCTGCTCGCTCGATGATTGATAGGTCTTTTGAAGAGAAGGTAGTTGAAGTGAACTCTCAGCCTCCTGCGAAATCCGAAACAGTTTTCATCTCATTTGATCACTCGCAAGCCAATCCCCTGCAAGCCAATGGCCATGCACAGGTAGCGAATAGTGTAGAGATGCCTTCACAGCAGTTTCCTGTTAGTCTGTCCATGGTCAATGATTCTAAGCAATCTAGTGCTGGAGCAGGTTTGACTAATAGTTCAAGTGATGAATGTAAAAGAGAAAATCAAGGTGTCGGACTGACAAATCATGGTGAAACTCCTATTGCCAGAAATTGTGATGCTGAATGTGTTAGCTCAAAATCAGATCACTTTCATAGCGTTGATTGGATTGGCAATGTGCTTCAAGTTGCGGATGAGAAGCAATATTACCAATCCTGTCGCTGCAATGGGTTCATATACAATGTTCAAGAATATGCTGTTATCCGTTTTGAGGATGAGAGATTGATTCCTTCAAAGCTTCTGGTAAGAATTTGATTTCATTATATTTTAAACAATCTCGCCATAAGAAAGTCGTCTGATTCATAGTCTTGTCTAAGTCACTGTATTTGCAATATTGTGGCCTTCTCAAGTAACAAATATACAAGTACAGGAGCCTTGGTGCAACGGTTAGAGTTACTGCCACATGTGATGGGGAAGGTCACTTGATCAAGCCGTGGAAACAACATCTTGCAGTAATGCAAGGTAAAGTGGCGTACAATAGACCCACTTTGGTCCGGCCCTTCCTAAAACCCCCATGATAGTGGAAACTTATTGCACCCTACCCTTTATTATTGTTTCCATCTTTGCATTTATTGGAGTTGTTACTGCTCCAAATTGTATTTGGACTAGGTTCACCAATGATGTTTTACCTGTGGGATTTGAAGGCATGTGCACATTTATCTTTGTGAATGCAAATTTTCCTGTTCTTGTCTCCAAGTTATCACTGTGCACTTAAGCAGATGTAAATTTATACATCTACATGCTTATCCAAAAGATACAGCACTTTTTATACATGCACACCATTGGTTGTCCCAATTTGTCATCTTCTTTTCCTAAGTTAATTTTTTTTAGACCAGCAACGTTTTTATACTCTTTTTTTTAGTACTATTTTCTCAGAGGAGCAATGGGGGTGAATGTTTACACTTTGCAAAAAAGTGGATGTCTATGACCGCTTTTGCTTCCAAATTCATGTCTTTGGTAGTCTTGCTAGCATATAAATACTCTTTTGATATGTGTCCTTGATGTTCACGTGGAGAAACCTTTTTCCTGTTCTTTTCAGGCTATGTGGGAGGATATAAAAACAGGAATGAAATGGGTTACTGTCAATCGGTGTTACTTCTCAAGGGACTTGCCACATGCTGTAGGCCGTCCATGTAGCTTGGAAAGCAATGAGGTAAATACATATGCTGTAGGCTATCGTTTCGACTAAACTTATTTTTAAGTAATAAGAGAAACGAACACGTGCAGCTTCATTTTTATGGCTCAAAAGAAGAAAGGTAGGTGATCTAGGCGCTTAGGCCAATCTGTTTGGACTTTCTTTGTTTTGGGTCATATATGGTGTTTCCTTCTTTTGGTCAAATTATGAAAGTGAGTGGATTTATAATGGTTTCTTTCTCTTTTTATATCTAATATTTTGGCCCTTGAAAAGGGTTGCTCTCCTTTGAGTGAATTTTGCATTTACCTTCATAAAATAGCAGAAGTTTCAATTTATAAAATAAAGTAGAAATTTCAAATTGGACCTTAGATAATTTTGTGGATCCTAACCTATAAAAAAAAAAATTTTTGTGGATATTTTTGTCCAGGATTCAGGAATGTTTTGACTCTTGTTCTATGTGATGAGTTAAAATCTTTTATCTACACTTTGTAGACTTCCATTTATCTATCGCAGAGGCAGATTTGTTTTTGTGTTACTTAAGGTCTCTCCCTTCTTCCATCTCAAAAAGTTCTCTCATTTATATCCCCTCCAGTGGGGAATCTATACCCATCTGCACCGTGCTCCAGTTTGTCAGTTTGCTGTGTCTGGCCTCCCTATTGGTGCCTTTGGACGGCGGGTAGTTACATGGGAAATCCCATGAAATTCAATCACATTGATGGAAAACCCAGCAATCCTTAAGATGAAGAACATAAACATAAAGGATAGGGAGGAAAGAATGAGGATTAACACAAAAACAAGAAATCTTTGCTAACACTACCAAATATACCAACCCAAGATAAATTTAGAATAAGAAAGAAATGATAGGTTCAAATAGAAAAAGCAATTAGTAAACACAAGAGAAATATATCTTGAGCTAACTGATTAGCAATTCAACTACAAGAGTTCATTAAAGGAAGAAGAGAATTGAATTCACACTAGAAAAGTTTACTAAGAAGTATCCTATATGAGGTTCAGATGAACAACAGGTCAATCCCCAAAGCAGTCTCTGACTCTCACCACAATTGGGGTGGACGTGGCCCACAGGCGATTCAATCTTTTTTGGGGGATTGATTATTTTGATAATACATTACGAACTTAGCTGCTTGATAGTGTTTGAGTTAGTTAATGAAGGACTTGGGGTAAACTTATAAAGCTTGATAGTATTTAAAGTATTTAATTGAGTAATTGGGGTTTCTATTGCATGAGCTCCAGACCCGAAAATTTTAGTTTGAATTTTAGTTTTTGTATAAAGCAAAAGGATAGATTAGAACTATCATTTCGGTCTCCAAATTTGTAACACTTGGATGATAGAAGTCCCACCTGATCATACAATTGTCTACAAAAGAACTTGAAAAGAAAAAGAATAGAATTATTAAATAAATTTCTCATGAAATGGAAACCCCAATTCCTCAATTAACTGATTTAAATAGGACAATGTTTGATTGGATACTTCGCTTAAGCTTATTTGGGAGAAAATATCACATCAACGTTTAAAAATTTGATTAGTAAAAGGAATCTCATATCTTGATAGCTATGAATGTGTATCAAGTAATGCATCATTGAGGTTTAAAACGTGAGTCGTATATATTGAAATTGAGAATATATCTTATTCTTCTTTGAGGGTAATGTTACAATTTATGTTTGTTAGAAAGTTATAATATCACACAGAAGATTACTTTTATGTTTGTCATTCCATCTTAGAAAGGAAAAAGACAATTATTCCTATATTTCATGTTACACTATTCGAAACAGCTATTTGATTGAAGCAGAGGATCTTCCATGAGATTGCAGTTAATTTGTTGATGGAGCCTTAAGATCTTTTCGAGAATGAATTGCATATTTGTTTACCCACCTGCATGCTATAAGACTCTCTTTACATAACTGCTTCTTCTTCTACAGGTTTATTTGTCTAATTGTAGTAGCACGATAATGGCTGGCCAGATACAAGGTCCATGTGAAGTACTTCCTCCGAGCAAGTTTAACGAAGAAAGAGAGAGGAGATCTCACCTAGAAACAAGGCCTAATGGTGGATTACAGCCTCTCTACATATGCAAGTATGTCAATGTATCTGCTTTGTGCATCTCTTGTTGAATGTTGGTATGGAACAATTCATTGCATAGTGCATGATGTAGATGATTCCCTTTTTGTGCTTTTACTTTGATCTGACATGAGTAACTGAACGCTGTTTAGTGTCTCAATGGGGCATGGACGGATTTAACGCTATTTCATGGTTTCACTTGGTGTTGGTTCATTATGAATTAACATTTAATGCCTGATTAGTGACGATGCAGAAAAATCCCCTTAAGATGCTGGAACATGATTTTGTAGTTCAAGTGTTACTTCTTTTATCATCTTTTCAGTAGAAATTATTTAAATGCAGTGGAAAAACCTATAATGTGTGGTGTGGCCTCGGAGATCCAGTTTTTCAGATGACATCGCTGACCTTTTTATTTTATTTTTTCTTTTCTTGATAAGGAATTTAGTCAACTTTTTTTAATGCAGATGGATTTATGATGAATCGAAAGGGCTATTCCGTGATGTATCATATGTTGATTAAGGGTCAGATGTCACTCCTCTATGTTGCCACTGTTCAAATTCCAGGCAAATCCTTGGTTTTTATGTGGAAGAAGGTAGAATCGCGGATTCATTATCCATCTAGTTTCATGCCAACTTCAAAATCTTAGTATTGAAGTGTAAAGGTAGAGTAGCAGGCTCATTCTCCATCGTGTTTCGAGCTCACAAAATCCTGGTATAAAAATGGAAGATGGAGTGGTGGGCTCATTGTCCATCGAGTTTTGAACTGTGCGCCGGCTGGTCCTCGAGATATTTAACTTAATTAAGTAGCTAGCATTTTGACTAAGCTGCCTCATAGTATTTTTTTTTTTTTTTTTTGTGCTCAAGTTTAAAGATCATGTTACTTTTAAAACTACAAGCCTATTATGTCTGCTACTTAATTTGCAGTTTGAATAAATATCCCAGAAATTGATGCTCTTTTTTCTATTTCCAAAGCCTTGGACTTCAAAGCAAAGGCTAACCAACCTACCAATAGACCTTCGCAAAGGTTAAAATAATACAATGACAATTCAGTTTTTAAATTTGTTGCTGTGACTTGTTCTATTCTTAATTGTTTCCCACATGGCCTTTTCGTTACTATATTCACCAAGATAGGGGTAAGGTTGTGTACGCACTACTCCTCTCCGAATTTCACTTGTGGGATTATACTGAGTATATTGTTGGTGTAAAGTGTAAGTTTAAGCACAACCCATTGGTCGAAGGAAAGAGATCTTGCTTTCAAGACGGAGCCGTATATGACTCGAGAGTATTATGTATAGTTTCTTTGAGAAGGGTGTGATACTATTACCTATCAAACCAGCGATGAGCGGTATATGATATTATGTGTGGTTTCTTTGAGAAGGGTGTGATACTATTACCTATCAAACCAGCAACGAGCGGTATATGACTTGACAATATTATGTGTGGTTTCTTTGAGAAGGGTGTGATACTATTACCTATCAAACCCACGACGAGCGGTCCAATGAGCTGCATCCTTACCCACCACAGAGATCTATGCTATTGACTTTTAACAACATCAAATGTTAAACTTTTCAGTCTCCTTTTTGGGTAGCAGAAAAAATCTAAGTTTTCGCATTTACTGGAATCTTGTTCTCTATTCACGTTTATCATAACTCATATATTAGATTTTAATTGGACTTAAAAGGTGAAAAGATATTATAGAAAAGAAAAGAGGATGTGCATTAAGATTGTGCCTTGCATTGAAGTCATCACCACAACTTTTCTATAACTGTGGTGTCATGGATAAACATTTAGTAAACTTCGAACTATGATCAAAGTTGCTACGACACACTCCAACTTCACATGAGGCCAATTCTTCTCCTGAACTCAATTTTAGCATATTTTTATCACTCTTTTATGCTGATGTGACACCTTTATTTCATAAAATATGGCTCACATCAAAGATGCCACGTCAGCTAAAAAGGTTGATAAAAGGTGCCACGTCAACTAAAAAGGAAGACAAAAATATACTAAAATTAAATTCAGGAGGGTAATAGAATCCCCGTGAAGTTGAAGTGTGTCATAGCAAATTTGGTCATAGCTCAGGAGGCCGGAGGGTACTAGATGCTTTACTCATCAATTTACACACCTTCGACTAATTTCACAGAGCAATAGCTAACTTATCCATCAAACTTTAGATAATTAAAAAGAAATCACCAAATATTTTATAATTTTCACTTAAATTTAAAACTGAAACCTCATGATTCGCAACACATTTCATTAAAAATTAGTTAGCCACATCATGGATGGCATCACCACAATTATAATGATGCTATGGGGACTCACAAATTTCTGTTGGAGATCCCAAGTTCTCCCAATATAGTAGTGGCTGCTAATAAAAGTACCTAAAAAGTCTTGAAATTCTTCATTTATAAGTAACGTCATTTTTTTTTTCTTTTTGTGAACATCATGTGCAATGAGATGATATAGACCAATAGAGGTCTATCTATATATGACTAGAACAAGAATTTTAGTGGTGACTTTAATTACAAAGTTGTAGTGGATATAAGACTACAAGAATTTTCAATGCCTCTTATTTTGCCTGATAAATCCAAAACCATAACCATGAATACCTTCCCCAATTCCTACTGTACTGTTTACTCTTTGCAGTAATGATTCAATAAATTAAAGTAGTTTTCTTTTGACTTATACTTCTCCGTTTCGTTCGCTTTTACTTGTTCTTTTTTTTTTAAAATACATTTACACGCCTCTTAAGAAATAATATAGTAGATAATCAATGAATGAATTCACTTGATCTCGACATTTTCGAAATAAAATATCGAGTTCGTACGAATTATTATATCTATCTCTTAAAATTCGAAATCCGCCTTTCGCTATTTATAGTTATCTTTTATGTGACCTAATAATAATAATACAGTACTTGTTTTCCATTATTACTGTAAAGTACTCTTCAAAGTTTCCAACACGCCATGAAAGTGAAAAAATAGTAGACGTGCTTTTTCTTGGACCATGCAAATATATCTATCCTAAATCCAAATAAAGGAGGAGAGTTTTGTCGAGGGTCAATTGGAAATAATCTATCTACCCTATAAAGGTAAACGTAAGACTACGTATATTTTATACTCTATAAAATTAATTTCGCCCAGATTATCTTGCTCACTTTATTGGTCTTAAGTCCAGATAAAGAAGGAGAGTTGCCGAGGATCAATTAGAAACAATCTCTCTACCCTATAAAGGTAGACGTAAGACTACATATATTTTATCCTCTATAAAATAAATTCCACCCTGGTGATCTTGTTCACGTTATCGGTCCTAAGTTCAAATAAAGCTAAGGAGGAGAGTTTTGTCGAGAGTCAATTGGAGACAATCTCTCTATCCTATAAAGATATATAGATGCAAGACTACATATATTTTATCCTCTATAAAATGAATTTCGCCTAGGTGATCTTGCTCACATATCGATCCTAAGTTAAGATAAAGGTGGAGAGTTGCCGAAGGTCAATTAGAAACAATCTAGCCTATAAAGGTTGACGTAAGACTATATATATATATATATGGAAATATTGTATCTTTATGTTGAAGCCATGCATTGCTTTTATCTTCAACTTGAAAATGCAATTATTATATATTACTCTAAGGTGTCATATATACATTGAATTGAAACAAGGTGTCAGTCATGGAAAGCCAAAATGTTTCTTTAATTTTTGTTTTGGATAAGAAGAAGAAAGATGAACAAAGATTGTAATAGTTCTGTTTAAACGTGAAGATACAAATATGATTAAATCTATGCTAGCTGCAAAAGTTAGACATCAAAATTAGGTTGCATGGGGACACTATCATTGTTTCTAGTTATAAATCAATCTAACAATATAGTAAAATTTTATATGCATGCAAAAAATTTGTTACTTTCATATATATATATATATATATATATATATATATATATATATATATTTGACATAGATAATAATAATAATAAATAATCAATGGATATATGGACATTTATATTATCCACGGTTTCGTGAATAGTCAGATAATGAGAATACAAGCTAAAAGTCAAAATAATTAAGCTTAAACTCGTGAGCAAGAATGTAATTCATAAAGATAACAAGCAGATAAATGAGCATATATAAATAATATGAATAATCTTCATATATCATCCATTTTCAAAAGATTGATTATCCAACCCATATCTAATGAATTGAATTAGATGATTAAATATTTTTCAAATTATTTTATCTGATTTGGCCATTAATTGGATTAGATGATTAGAGAGCATTGAGCAGACACAGTGTTTTATAATTACGCAATATATTCGATGAAATTGTACAAGTAAAATTTGAATCTTGCTCATATTTTTATGTATAGATAAATTATTTTCCATAAATATTCGACTCAAACCATGTTATAATCATAATTTGTAATAATTGGAGGACAATAATATGGAAAGGTTAAGAGAATTGGGAGGTGTAAAAGTTGAGGAATATGTCATTTTTTTTCTGTATAAAGTTACAAACATCAATAATAATATTGGTTTTTATTTTCTGTCAGTTATAAGAGCTTTTTCCACCCCTACTGTTTTGCCTCTTCTTGACAGTGAAATCTGGATGCATATGTCTTAACATTATTTTTCATGCCTTTTCCAGCAATATAAAAGATTATTTTTATATCAGTGAATTTTACTTTTATAAGTATTACACTTTCTCGATATGCGATCCTTCTTCAAACCATGTGTGAATGAGAAATATTTGACTGCTTAATTAAAAAATATAAACTCAGATAGAAGGATATATATTGAGGTCGCAGAATCATAAGGATAGAAGTCAAGAAGGTTATGATACATGCATGTTACCATTTGGTTTATTGTGTTTCAGTTATCACAGTATTTTATTGTTGTTATTATTTCTTTTCTGAATGCTCTGTATTACGTTTCTTATTAGTTATCATGTTCTCTTCACTGCTGCATTTTCCTCTTCATAACAACTTTTCTACTTTCATGAGGTAGTATAAGATCTCGTACACTAAATCTCATTTATGAAAGTTCACTCGAGATGTTATTGTTGTTATCTCTAACTGTTTAAAAATGGATTTACATATAATGCAACTACTAATTAATAAATGATAGTATTGTTGTCTTAAAAAAAATTGTACCATCAGATATAGTATACAACTTGAAATAGTGATATGGATCAGTCAAATTAAAAAGCTTCACCATAATTATTACAACTGTAAAAAGTCAAGAAAAAAAAAACTGTAATGGTGTGTTCAATAATTGTGTAGAGTAATAAGGAGTATTATTGTCATGTTAAAAAAAGGGGCGTTATTGTTGTTTGACCTGCTTTTGCAGCAGAAAGGACAAATGTTGTGCCAGCAACGAAATTTTTATTAAGAGGTTAAAAATATAAAGAAGTAAAATATACGAATTAGGTGAAACTGATTTGACGTCTACCATATATAAAAAAAAAAAAATTTAATGTATAGATAGTGTAATTTTCTGTCATAAAAGGTTTAAAAACATAAATTGGTGGGTGATAGTCCAAGGTTTTCTGGGTGTGCCTGAGGACTAGGCATGTTTTGGGCCAAAAATCAACCGACAGCCCCCCAAGCGAACTGTGGATCGGCCTACGGTGGGTCGTCGGGGCCATTTGAATTGTCAAACGGGCGAAACGACGTGAAAGGACCATTTTCGGGCGAAATCGGTGGGTGTTAGCCCATGATTTTCTGGGTGTGCCCAGGATCTAATCGTGTTTTGGGCCAAAAATCGACCGGAAGCCCCTAGATGGGTTATGGATCGATCCATGGTGGCCCGACAAAGCTGTTTGGGTTGTCAAACAGGCGAACAGCATGAACGGGTCATTTTCGGGTTAAATCAATGAGTATTAGCCCACGATTTCTGGGTGTGGCCTGGGCCCGGACATTTTTTAGGCCGAAAATCAACCGGTGGCACCCACGTAGGTTGTGGATCGGCCCATGGTGGGCCGTGGGACCGTTTGGGTGGTCAAACGGGCGAAATAGTGCGAACAGACCATTTTCGGGTCAAATCAATGGGTGTTAGCCCACGATTTTCTGGGTGTGCCCTGGGCTCGGGTGTGTTTTGGGCCAAAAATTGCCCGGTGGAATGTGCAGTGACCCATGGTGGGTCGGTGAGGCTATTTGGTTGGTCAAACGAGTGAAACGATGCGAATGGGCCGTTTTTGGGCCAAATCAGTGGGTGTTAGCCCACGGTTTTTTGGGTGTGCCTAGGACCCGGGCGTGTTTTGGGCCAAAAATTAATCGGCGAACCCCAGACGAGCTGTGGATCAGCGAATGGTGGGTTGGCAAGGCCATTTGAGTGGTTAAACAAGCAAAACAGCGCAAACAGGCCGTTTTCGGGCCAAATTGGTGAGTGTTAGCCCACAGTTTTCTGGGTGTGCTCGGGGCCCAGGCGTGTTTTGAGTAGAAAATTTATTGGCGGCCCCCAAGCGGGCTGTGGATCGGCCCAGGATGGGCTGGCTGGGCCTTTTGGGTTGTCAAACGGGCGAAATAGTGCGAACCCTTTTTCGGGTCAAATCGATGGGTGTTTGCCCACGATTTTCTGGGTGTGCCCCGGGCTTGGGCGTGTTTTGGGCCAAAAATTGTCTGGCGAGCTGTGGATCGACCCATGGTGGGTCGGCGAGGCTATTTGGCTGGTCAAACGAGTGAAACAATGCGAATGGGTCATTTTTGGGCCAAATCAGTAGGTGTTAGCCTACGATTTTGTGGGTGTGCCTGGGACCCAGGCGGGCTGTGGATCGACCAATAGTGGGTCGGCAAGGCCATTTGAGTGGTCAAATAAGCGAAACAGCGCAAACATGTCGTTTTCAGGCCAAATTGATGAGTGTTAGCCCACAGTTTTTTGGGTGTGCTCGGGGCCCGGGCATATTTTGAGAAGAAAATTTATCGGCGACCCCCAGGCGGGCTGTGGATCGGCCCAGGGTGAGACGGCGGGACCGTTTGGGTTGTCAAATGGGCAAAATAGTGCGAACTGACCATTTTCGGGTCAAATCGAAGGGTGTTAGCCCACGATTTTCTTGGTGTGCCTCGGGCTCGGGCGTGTTTTAGGCCAAAAATTGCCCGATGAGCTGTGGATCGACCCATGGTGGGTCGACGAGGCTATTTGGTTGGTCAAACGAGTGAAACAATATGAATGGGTCGTTTTTGGGCCAAATCAGTGGGTGTTAGCCTACGGTTTTTTGGGTGTGGTTGGGACCCGGGCGTGTTTTGGGCCGAAAATTAATCGGCGGACCCAGGCGGGCTGTGGATCGACCAATAGTAGGTCGGCAAGGCCATTTGAGTGGTCAAACAAGCGAAACAGCGCAAACATGCCGTTTTCAAGCCAAATTGGTGAGTGTTAGCCCACAGTTTTCTGGGTGTGCTCGGGGCCCGAGTGTGTTTTGCGCAGAAAATTTATCGGCGGCCCCCAGGCGGGCTGTGGATCAGCTCAGGGTGGGCCGGAGGGGTCGTTTGGGTTGTCAAACGGCGATAACGGGCCATTTTAGAGCCAAATCGGTGTGTGTTAGCCCACGTTTTTCTGGGTGTGGCCGGGGCATGAGCGTGTTTTGGGCCAAAAATTGATTGGTGGCTCCTAGGAACGTTGTGGATCGGCCTAAGGTGGACCGGAGGGGACGTTTGGGTGGTCAAACGGGCGAAACGACACCAACGGCCAGTACTTTCGGGCCAAATCGGTGGGTGTTAGCCCACAGTTTTCTGGGTGTTCCCGTGACCCGGGCGTGTTTCGGATAAAAAATCAACCGACATCCCCCAGGCAGGCTGTGGATCGGCCCATAATAGGGTTGACGGGGTCGCGGGGTCATTTGGGTGGTCAAACAAGCGAAACAACGCGAGCTGACCATTTTCGGGCCAAATCGGTGGGTGTTAGCCCACGCTTTTCTGGGTGTGTCCGGGCGTGTTTTGGGCCGAAATTTGATCGGCGGCCCTAAGACGGGCTGTGGATCGGCTCTTGATGGGTTGGCGGGGCTGTTTGGGTGGTTAAACGGGTCAAACGGCGCGAACAGACCGTATTCAGGCCAAAACGGTGAGTGTTCCGTCCCTGCCTTTAACATAGAAGGTTACAAAAAATTTGGAAGTTTTATAAATTTATGCTTTCCACATAATTTTCATATTATCATATTAAATGTGTTACACTGCGTGCATATCATTTTCAGTTAATTTAACCTGGCAATGTAGCAATATTATAGGTTCACGTCAGTATATGAAACTTAATTCGATGATAATTATATAACTAGGATCAATTATCAACCGAAGAGGTACTAATTAGTGAAACAATTTGATACGTAACAAGCTTAATAAAGGATAAATTAGTTGCTAATCTCCCATCAATGCTCATCGAACTTAAAAACTTGATGATCTCATACAAAGGGTTGGTCGGTGTATCAAAGCTCCCGCTATGCGCGGGTTCGGGAAAGATCCCAACCACAAGGGGTCTATTGTACGGAACCTTATCTTACATTTCTGCCGGAGACTGATTCTTAATCCAGTTGAGATACTAAACTAATATTTCATAGTTTTGCCTATGCTTTATATTTTTGCGAGCAGTCATTGGCTGCAAACGGAACAAAGGGTCGAGATCGGTGGCGGAGCCAGAATTTTCATTGTAAGGGTTCATAAATAAACATACGAACTAGTCGAAGGGGATTCTAACATCTACTATATATACAAAAAGAATATTGTTGCCCATTTATAAATAATATAATTTTTTATTGAAGAGGATTCGGACAAACCTCCTGGATAAAAGGTTCCTCCGCCCCTGATCGAGATTATACTCCCCTAAGTTTTGTAATTGCTAATTTATTGATATAAAGATCACGTCACTATACAATAACAATCTTTTTTTTTAAAAAAAAAAAAAAACCATATATAGTTCGCATGCATGTACAGTAATCAATTATATTGCCTATAATACTATATATGCTCCAGCCAAAAAATAAAAATAATATAGACAGTTATATTGTTATCTTTTTTAACCTAAACACCACAAAAAAAAAAAAGAAAAAGGTAGCAATAAAGACTAATAAAAATGAAGGTGTCAAAAATGTAAAATTGTCTTTGCTTTTGCTATTTTTACGGTTTATGTCTCTTGTTTTTTTTTTCTTTTTCAAATTAAAGAAAGTTAAAAGGGAGACTTATTTTATCTTTCTGAGGCGCGAGAGATCACTATTATTTGCTTGCATAGATAAATTTTCACATAAATGTGAATTTAGTAATTTTTTTTTGATCTAATTAGATGCGGAACCATCGAACTAGAATTTGAAGTTTATATTATGTGCCCGTAAATTAGTGTTTTTTTTTAATTATTAGGTTCTAAATCAATAATTATATGTTAAATAAATTCCTTAAGACAAATATAAAATTTATAACTCTATTGTCTGAACTCAAAACTAAAAAGTAGCTCCTCCTCTGAATCTTATTATATATATAGGAAATCTACTAAATATTTATAAATATTAGATTGTAAATTCGGTTATTATTGTATACGTGAAATTGATGTAAAAATTTATGATTTTAAATTTTGAATATATTTTTTATCTTAATATTGTCATTTTCACTAATTAACTTCCATTAGTCTATGCATAGACCCTATTAATTCATGTGCTAATAGCCTAATAGAACAAATGAAGCTTGATTTATGGAGATCTAATGCTAAATTTACTATTGATGAATAGCTGAATAAGTATTAGTTACACTAAATTCGAGGGAGAATCGGAATTTTTATTCAGAGGATACAAAATATAAAAAAGTAAATATAAATAAGTCATGATAGCATTTACTATATGTACATAAAATAATTTTAATCTCGAATATACATTCTTTTCAACGAAAGTAGTTGTGCTCGCAGCACCGTCCCGATTTTTGCTGAAAATAGACAATATATTCGATCTACATAATTAAGAAAAGATAAGAGGCGAAATCCAATTTCAATTTATTTAATTTACTTTTGTATTTTTCAAATCTATTTTGAGATCTTATTGAAAACAACTATTCTCTTCGAACTTACCTATAAAATCACATTAAATATATTTATTGTTATACAAGATTCAAAATCTATTATTTAAACTTACTAATTAATAAATTTTCTACAAAATTCGATGAACCTATACCTATAACTTTATGATACCCCTACTAACTCTTACCACAAAAGATACATTTTAGATACGAAAAAATTAATAACACATACATTATAATATAAGAAATCAAAGCTTGAGTTGAATCTCATTTGGAGTTCTACCAAATCATAGTTTCTTCTTTTTTTTCCATCCAGTGTCGGATGTTTATATTGGAGCCCCGACTAATTCGGATCGAGCGTTGCAGACCCATTCTAGGGATAGCGCTTCCAATAAGATTTTCTTCATATCTAAGACTCGAATCCGAGACCTCTAATTAAGGGTGAAACAGTCCCACTACTATCCCACAACCCATCTTGGTTACTAAACCATAGTTTATTATGTGTATGAAAAGTTAATGGTCTGCAAGTATATACAATAATTAATTTGTCTTAATTTTAGGAATCATTAAGAGCATCTTGTCTGCTTTCATTTCTACTTACTATTACTATCAACATCATGATTATTATTTTAGTATTACTTTATTCTTTAAATGTATAACTACTATTATTTCGTTTGATTAGCTTTTTTTTTTTTTTTTTTTTAAATTCTATTGTCAGTATTTTTCTTTTGTACAATAATTTTATCATAATTTTAACTTTTGTATATGTCAAAATATTTTTTTAAAGTTGACGATCCATCGAAAATAGTCACTTTATTTTTATAATGGTGACCTATCACGTGAAATTATACTGTTATTTTCGTTGATATTTTTTAGGAATCATTGGTTCTTGTCGTCCATACATAGTTGAAGTATTAGTATTATATTACTCCTATAATTAATTATCAATATTAGTAGTCAATGATTTGCCCCTTTCTAAAGCAACAATAAACTTACACAACTAACAACAGACACATGTTCTATATATTGTTTGATACAATTATTTTTTTTTTCCTAAAAAAAATACCACTTTTTTTCTTTTCTTTTTTTTAATTAATACGGCTATAGTCGTTTTTGAGTATATATACTTTGCACTTTGGTAGTTGCTTAGAGAAGCCCTTTTTTTTAATTTCTTCCTATTTGTTTGGGTTAGGTTTGTTCTTTTTTTATTATTTTGGGTTAATTGCACTTTAATCCTCTGATTATTATAAATTTCAATTTTAATTCTTGTACTATCTGATTAACAATATCTAACTTTCAGTTAATTGAAATGTACATTTTGATCCCTTTATTTATGAATTAAGTTGATGTTCAACGCCATCGCTCACTATATATAATAAAGCGATGGCCGATAAATTATTTCCTTTATTCGCCTTTTCATTATCTTTCTTTGAATCTTTAGCTATTTTTCTTTTCATTTTATTTTCTCTTCGATTTAGGACTCGTTCTTCACAAATGTATCACTAATTATTAACCATTCACCAAATAATTGTGTCCATATGTTATATCAAGATTAGCATTGTTACGTCATATTTAAACTAATTCAAATATAACATACCTAGTGGACGTTCGGTATTCGATTCGGTATTTTCAAAGCTTGGATTCGTTAATTTGATAATCGGTATTTGAACGTAGATATCACATACCATACTTATAAATATTGGTTCGGTAATTCGATAATCGGTAAATTAAATTTCGGTTTGGTACGTTTTTTGGTAATACCATATTAAAGTTGGAGATGGCAAATGTACGTTTAAACTTCAAAGAGTATATTTAATAGAAACCCTAATTAGTATTCCTTTTGTTGCTTTTTACGAATATATACTAAGGTCCGAGAGATTCTTTGGGATGACTAATACTATTGTCTATTGGGTTGGTTAGACACACACACACATATATATATACATATATATATAATATTCAATATTCGGTAAATACCGAATACCAAACGGTATTAATATCTTGTACCAAATTCAATCCCGAATACCGAAATGTCTAAATTTTACTCTCAAATACCATACCAAATACCGAATTACCGAATTTCAATTACCAAAATCTTTGGTTCGATTCGGCAATTCGGTTTTCGATATTTTATTTCCGGCCCTAACCAAAAGACATCAAAATCACACATTTTAACTAATTAAAGGTTAAATCATGTGCAAATCATATATCATAACTCATAAGGGCGAAAAGCAGAATTTACCAATATTCAAGGGTCTAAAATTGATATTATCCCTATTATTTTTTTATTTTTTCTCTAATCATTCTGTTAAGTGTTGACCATAAAACGGTTACTATTATAGAGGGATTAACGAGATCGTGGAACTAATTAAATATATTAATTATACTTGCACTCATGTATTCACTATAGTTTAAGTAATTAATTATCCTTAATTATTGCCATGCACGTACAGACTAGCTAGCCACTACATTTCCATTTGTTATTATTGGATTATTTTTTATTCTTACTAAAGATAATCTTGAGATTTTATTCCCATTTTTCTATGGTTTTGAGATTTTTCTATTGAAAAACATATTATTCTTGTTTTAACTATTTTAAGTATGATATTTAATGAAACTATCTTAAGTATGATATTTAATGAAACTATCTGATTTGAGAATTGTTATTAGCATATTGTATCATGATCAAGATAATGTGGTAGTAATACCTAATGCGATTAAGGATATAATTACAAGTAGCCGATTAATTAGTGGCGTAGCTAAGAATTTGATTATGTAAACAAATTCTTTTCATTTATATTAAGGACGTGCAACAATAAAATATGCACTCGTAATAACTAACATTTAATCTCTATATACATAATTTTTAAAGGTATACAACGGACCACCCTTTGCCTGAGATGGCTCCATCCATGTGATTAATTATTCTTGTACATTTCAATTAGGAAAATTCTTGATCTTAAAGGCAATCAAGCTAAATGGCAATTCGCACATACAATACGCCCAGTCGCTTCTCATGGATTTTCATAACCTTGCTGTGCAAAAATGGGATATGCACTTGAAATGAGTGTCCAAGTTAAGATATATATCATGAGCGATACGGAAATAGATCGAGTAATCTGTTTCTTTAGCCAAGAAAAAGCATTTCTAATTTGCATGGTCCAATCATTGATCGCGAAAATTTCTACAAGAAATTGGGTAGGTCGCTATTATAGTTCCCTAGCCACGATTTTGCTATTTGCTGGAATTATCTAGAAATAATATAGGATGAATCTTCCCGATGGTTCCTTCCTGATAAAGAAATGGACATTAAGCCTAACTCAACCTCAAAAGCTAGCTCACGAGGGGAGGATTGCTCAAGACCATATAAGGAGACCAAGGACCCTTTAACCCATCGATGTGGGACTTCAACACCCCCCGCACGTCCAGGACTGAACATCTGGAGCGTGGACAATATAAGACGGGGGGCCCAACATCGGAAACAATGAATTGGGTGGGTCTGACTGTGATACCATGATAAAGAAATGGACTTTGGGTCTAACTCAACCTCAAAAGCTAGCTCATGAGGGGAGGATTGCTCAAGACCATATAGGAGACCAACGACAAAAACCCACCAATGTGGGACTCCAACAATTTGGTTGATCACGAAATTTAAGAACAAAATTAAAAAATTTTGGTAAAAAAAGATTAAAGAAGGTTTTGAAATTTTGAAACAACCTTTTACTTTATACAAAACAGTGTTAGTCTGATGTATTCTACATTCTCTATATCCTATTTTTGAGATTCCACTCTATATGTTGTTATTTTTTAATATAAAATAAGACACATACATTTGTAAGACAATAAATAAGTAATAAATGAACATTTAAAAGTTAAATTTTTAGCATATCTTTTTTCTTTTTTCTTTTTCTTTCTATTTGGATATATATAAAGTTTAGTTTTGACTCAATCAAAGAACAAGATTATAGCGTGAATATAGAGAAGTAAATCCGGCGTCAATCTTGGACATAGTTAGTTATATATTTGTTTCCATGTGATCTTTTCTCCAAATTATTTTCCTTTTTTGGAAAAATTATACTTTTGGTACCTCAGTTATTGATAAATTCAGATTTTTTATATTTTACGTACTAAGCACCTAATATCTAATTAACAATTCTTGGCCCCGTTATATAAAAAACATGCGCTTGAGCCGAGGGTTTTCGAAATGGGAAGATTTGGGTAGACCTCACTTGTGGAATTTCACTGGGGTATGTTATAGTTATATAAAAAACATATAATGATTAAATTAACCTTTAAATTATATTATTATCTTCAAATATGAACTAACAATATAACTTCAAAATTATACATATATATCAATATAATGATTATATTGTTATAGTTTGTAATAATTCGTTAAATTTGTGAAGATTAACAATCACAGGCACAAAAAGTTCACATAACAATTAATTTAAGATTTAACACAACAACAAATTCGATATAATTCTATAAAATAGGATCTTGAAATGATAAAGTGTACGTACTTCCCTACCTTAAAGGTAGATTGACTGATTAATTTCCGATATACGCTCGCGTCAATGAAAAACAACTCACCCACCTCCTCACCCCACCCACCCACCCACTCCACCCACTCCAATCCAAATTCAATTCACCACCTTTAATTTTATTATTTTATCTATATACTTTAACCTTTATGTTTCAAAATATTGCATAAAAAGGCATAATCTTTCATTATTGTGTATCTAAAATATTACAACACAAACCCAACAACTCATCAACCTCTATATATACCCACTCAATCTCATGTCATTTTTATTCACAACACATTCCATAAATTCTCTTTGTTCACAAACAAAACATACATTAGAGACAAATATGGCTCCTTTAGGAGACAACAAAGATAACAATGTTGTTGTTTCAAATTTGAAACTTGAAAGAATGCTTAGTATGAAGGGTGGCAAAGGAGAAGCTAGCTATGTCAATAATTCTCAAGCTCAGGTAAAATTTATTTTATTTATTTTGGCCTTTAATTACCACTTTCAAGTATTTTTATTTTTTCCTAATTTTGTATAACTAAATTTAGAAAAAGAAAAAAACACGAGATCTTCTTTTCATTTTTTTTTTAGGAATTTTCATTTCTAATGAAAAAAAAAAGGAATAATGAGAATCGAACTCATACATATTATGTTGAGAAGACTTTCACAAATATCACTATAAGTGGTGGAGGCAGGATTACTACTAAGAGGTTCAAAAATTAAAAAAGTGAATATATGAACGAGCGGAAGGAGGTTCAATCTCTACTATATATATATATAAAATTATTTTAATCATATCTAAACAGTATAATTTTTTATCGAAGGGAGTTCGGATGAACCCTAAATAAAGGTGGCTCCGCCCCCCGTCACTTACCATAACAAATACTACTATACTAATAGGGTTTCAAATGTCATTAATAAATAATTATTAATGATTATGTTTTTGAGATTTTCACTACAACTGGTCAAGATTCAAAAGTGGTTTAAAATTGACATAGACACGTGGCATTGTTTGAGTTGTGGATTCTAAAAAAAATAAGTCTAATAAGTTTAAAATTATTTGTATATACTAAGTAAATTTTTACACAAATACAAATTTTTGACTTAAAAGCTACTGAATTTTTGTTGTTGTATTTTTTTTTTTTGAAAGATGGAACAGTAAAAAAGAAGTTTAAATGACAGTCAATGGATTGAAATAACTTCTATAGAGGGCTTTAAATAGCCAAATATACCATTAAAAATTTGCATGATCTATAATTCAAAAATCTAAATTATCTCAACAAACTAATCTCTATTTAATAGAAATTTTAAATTCAAGTTTATCTTAAAACTAGAAGCTTGTTATACTAAAAAAAAATTAGTGCAGTAATTAAAGTAAACTTCAACAATTCTCTTGAACAGATAGCTAGAATTCTAGTTTCAGGGGTGAATTCAGGGTGTCGGGTGGAGGTTCTCGAAACCCAGTAATTTTCGTGCAGAACTAATATTTATACAGAGAAATCTAGTAAATATATAAGAATTATAAATTTGAAACCCATAAATAAAGTGTGTTGATGGTCTAGTGGAATAGATGGGTTTGTAAAAGTTTAGTAGCTGTTTGGCCATGATTAATTTTTTATTTTATTTTTCGAAAAATTATTTCACTTTACTGAAAAATGTGAAAACTGTTGTGTTTGTTTGTCCATGAGAATTTCAAATATAATTCCGAAATTGTATTTCAAAATTTTCACTTTTTTCACCCATAATTTTCTCATGAAATTTCAAAAATAACTTTAATTTATATTCATTAACAAGCACAACTCCAACTCCAATCTTAATAGAACTTTCATGCTGAGCAAGAACTAGCATGAAAGTTAATCAATTACGATCAGCACGGTTGTTCCTATTTCATTTTTTCCAAGCCCTTCTTAGAAAGCACTCATTGAGTTACTTACGGAATCTCAAATCTCTGATCAAAAAGAAAGGAGAGAAAAAACTGCAAGCTAGTTAGTGCTGCTTGCTTACCAAGTGATCCTGGCTTTCCATTCCTCTTCTGTCCGATCCATTCCATTCGTCTGTCTAAGTGTAGCAAAAAAAGCAAATTCACAACTTCAACTCCTATGATTTTTATGGCCAAACGAGGCCTTAGTTGTGAGTTCAAATTCTTTTAGTTATAATATTTATCCACAAATTTTAAATTCTGAATTCATATCTCCACGTAGTTCCACTCCTGCTTATTTTCCTTTACGTAAACTAAATCTTATGTTATTGTCATTTTTCACTTCAGGCACAACATGCAAGATCAATGCTGCATTTACTGAGAGATACTCTCGATAAAGTTCAACTAAACTCACCTGAAATCCCTTTCGTCATCGCCGATTTAGGTTGTTCATGTGGCAGCAACACGATTTTCATCATCGACGTAATCGTCGAACACATGAGCAAACGTTACGAAGCTGAAGGTCAAGAGCCGCCGGAATTTTCTGCGTTTTTCTCCGATCTACCGTCGAACGATTTCAACACACTGTTTCAATTGCTGCCGCCGTTGGCGAATAATGGCTGTGGAAGTATGGAGGAATGTCTGGCTTCTAATAGTCACCGGAATTATTTCGCCGCAGGCGTTCCTGGTTCGTTTTACCGGAGGCTTTTTCCGGCGAGATCCGTTGATGTTTTCTACTCGGCGTTTTCGCTGCATTGGCTCTCTCAGGTATGAGTTTAAGTTGTATACGCCGAACCTATTATATTATCAAAATTACAAGTTCATATTTAGTAGTATATTTGTTACAACAACAACAGATCCAGTTTATTCTCACAAAGTGAGGTCTGGGAGGGAAAAATGTACGCAGTTCATATCGCTATTTTCGAAGAAGTAAAGATGCTGTTTCCGATGAGTATATATTTGTTACTACAATTTTAATAAATATTTATGTTCCATATCAAACTTCATCCATGTGTATATTAACTCAATCCTAATTGTTTAATAACAATTCGTGTGCAAATAATCCTAATATTAATCATATATTATGTGATTTTGTGGGAGACAGGTGCCAGAAATAGTGCTGGACAAGAGATCAACAGCATACAACAAAGGGAAAATATACATACATGGAGCAAATGAGAGCACAGCTAATGCATACAGAAAACAATTTCAAACTGATTTGGCTTATTTCTTGGGATCAAGGTCTAAAGAAATGAAGAGAGGTGGTTCTATGTTCTTAGCTTGTTTGGGTAGGACTTCTGTGGACCCTACTGATCAAGGTGGGGCAGGGCTGCTCTTTGGGACCCACTTTCAAGATGCTTGGGATGATCTTGTCCAAGAGGTAATTCAAATTAAACATCATTTTTACTCATGATTCCCATTCTAACACCATGCCACATGTAACTTTTGGTCCTCGTCATCAGTTGCGAATTCAGAAATTTCGTTAGGAGTGTATTTAAGATTTACTATATGCGTGAAATATAATTTTTGATCTATATACTTTGTATAAGTTCAAAGGAGAGTTTTGAAAAAACTGGTAAAGTTGTTGTAATGTGTGAACCAGGAGGTCATGAGTTCAAGCCTTGAAAACAGTCTCTGGCAGAAATGTAAGGTAAGGCTGCGTATAATACACCCTTGTGATGGGCCCTTCCTCGAACCCTACGCATATCGAGAGTTTTAGTACACACTCTAAACTACATGTGATTACACCACTAGCCGCCATTAATCCACATGTTATGGGGTGTGTTGTTATTTTTTCGTTTTTAGTCAGAAGTCTAAACTTTTTTTTTAAGGCTTGAGAAGAAAATAACTTTTTGATGGAGATCTAGTAATTTATTATTTTTATAACGAACCTTTTCAGCTTGAATTAGCTCAACATCTCTAAATTACCTTGACAAATTTACTATGCAAGGTAATTTAGACATGCATGTTGATCCATCCTGATCCAACTCATTTTGACCCAAACGAAATTTGAATGAATAGAACTATATGATCCGTTTATTGATTTGACTCGCGCTAATTAACCTGTTCATTTGTCACCTCTAATAATATTTGTTTGTTGTATGAATGTCAGGGCCTAATTACTAATGATAAAAGGGACAATTTCAACATCCCAGTGTATGCACCAAGCATTCAAGATTTCAAAGAAGTTGTAGAAGCCAATGGCTCATTCAAAATTAACAATCTTCAAGTTTTTAGGGGAGGAAGTCCCCTAGTGGTTAGCCACCCGGACGACGCGGCTGAAATAGGACGAGCACTCGCTAATAGCTGCAGGAGTGTTAGCGGGGTGCTCGTGGATGCCCACATTGGTGAACAGCTCAGCGATGAGTTGTTCACCAGAGTGGAGGATCGTGCCACGCGTCATGCAAAAGAGCTTCTCCAGAATCTCCAATTTTTTCATATTGTTGCTTCACTTTCTCTTCTGTAGAAATGAAATTAAAATGTTTGATTAGAATTTTCAAAAGAGAGACAAAGGGGCTAGTGAAAGTTTATGTCTCTATTAGAGAAATTAAGACTGACTTGTAGTTTGGTTTGATTGATAATATATGGTCGAAAAATTAGACGTTTAAATTTGTGATCTAAACAAATCTTAGATATTTGTAATTTATTTAATTTTTCGATCTATGAAAATCTTGCATTGTTAATTTTGTTAAATATTTGCTCCTCATCTACCAAAATTATCAAATTGGTTTATACCTTTTTCAATAATTTCAAAATATGCCTTTGAATAATTGAAAAGGTCCGAATACAATCCTTAGTATTTTTCTATTTTCAAAATTCGAAACAAAAATTTCTATTAAAAGAGGAAACGTTTCTAGATAAAAATGACATTTTTCAGATATCGAGATTTAAACTAGTCTTTTTTTTTTATCTTACTTTTCTTTATACATCTTTGAAATATTTTGGATTGTCCTTTATTATGATTTATAATATTCTTTTTATGTAGGTTTTAAATATGTAGATTTTATATCAGAAAACTTAAAGATTCCATGCGCAAAGCCAACCCTTTGGCAGGGGTTCATTCTTTCGATGAAAAAATATATCATTTATACATAATTAAAATTATTTTATATGTATTTATAGTAGGTATTGAACCCCCGACTAGGTTTTCTTCAAATATTGAACCTCCTGAGCTGAAATTCTGACTTCGCCTCTGATTCCATCTCCTTAACTTACAATCAAAATTAAGATTTGACTCTCAAAATCTAACCCGTGTCATATAAATTGAGATCGAGAGAGATAAATAGGAGTTTGTGAACATCATGTGCAATAAGAGGATAGACACCAATATAGTACTTATAGTCTATGAACCAAAATAATTTCCTATTTGGGTATGAACAAGAGTGGTCACTTAGCTTTAATTAGTTGTAGGGTTTATAAGAGTACAAAACATGGCCATACTTTCATTTTGCCTAACAAATCCAAAATCAAAAACATGAATACCTTCCCCAACTCCCACTACAACACCAATATGGATTGTGGTGATGGGGCGGGATTGCTTTATCCTTAATCAGAGGTTTAATTTCGAGTTTGAGCTTTGGATATGAAGAAAATCCTGTTGAGAGCGGTACCCTGCAACGCGCGATTCGGATTAATTTGAGACTCCTATGCAGACACTGGAAATCGAGTGGAAACCAAAAAAGAAAAAAACTCCCACTACAATGTTTGTTACTTTGAGAATGATTTAATTTACAGTAAGGCATGATAAATAAATGATGATTTCAACATGAGTTAAAGTTACAAAATTCTAACTTCATTGCTAATAAAATCTTGTGATGATTTTTTACTAAATTGGATTAGCAATGGATTTTGTTGTTTAGCAATATAATTTAGCTGTCGCTAATTCCTATTTATTGTATAGTATTTTCATTGAAAAAATAAAACCTCGTTATGAAATTTTTGAGAAGTTAATTAATCAACGTATGGATGCCTTAGGCAATTTATTGAAGAAAAAATTACTCAAATAAAAGATGAAATTAACATAAATATTAATCAAAATAAAGGAATTAAGTATAACAAAGCTTTTCATTCTAAGAGATAATTGCATTTCAATAGCCCATTGATAAAGTGCTTTGGCGTTGAAGATGAAAAGGTTTAAGTTAATTGTATAAGTTGTGAGATGTAAAAATACATCAACAACGTGTTAGGATCGAAATAACCAGATGTCATGCGGAAGCTAACAAAGCAAAATTCGAAAGATAGTGAATAAGAAGACAAATGAGAAATATACAAAAAGAGACACACCAATTTAACATGGTTTGGTCAACTGATCCAAGGCGGAGCCATTCTTTGTGACGGTGGTTCGCTGAACCTCTTTTGACGAAAAATTATACTATTTATACATCGCAAAAATTATATTTTATTATATATAATATATGTCGAACCCCCTTCGATTAAATTTTCTTCAAATTTTGAAACCCCTTCGTGAAAATACTGACTTCGCCTCTGATTACTGCCTACGTCTACAAAAGGAGATAGCAATCCACTATATAAAAATAAAGTATAAAATATCGAGAAAGACAACCTCAAACAATTCACTCAGAATAAAAAAAGGCTCTCACAATTGATACCGTAACACTTGTGTCTCACAAATTCTCCCCCTAAACAAAATTCTCAAAGCCTTTATGACTACGTTTTGGATGCTACCAAACTAAAAAAATTAAAGGAGTTTGTATTTATAGAGTCTGTATCAATTTTCCTAGAAGAACAAAGATTAATCAAATATAAATAATGTTTAATGATGAATATTGTACTGTTGGGTGACATCAGGGGCGGAGCTAACTTGGAGCCCGAGGTTCATTCGAACCTTTCGGTGGAAAT